>NC_046368.1:23636259-23693055 GCF_011125445.2 Fundulus heteroclitus
GGCTGAGCGATGCATGGCGACTGTGCACCTTCTCTGGGGTTGGACCCAGAAAGGGAGGTTGTAGTCCCTGTCCCCTGTAGGTTATAGCAGAATGCAATGCTCGGATACTAAAGCTAGGGTGACCATATTTTCATTTGGGAAAAGCAGGACACCTTTGAGCGGGGGGGGGGGGGGGTTTGGGAATCTCTGTTCCCATGCATAGAGATGTATGTGGCATAGGGCTGGGCGATATAGAAAAAAAGCTTATCGATCAAAAAACAAAAGGCATATTGATCGATATCGATAATTATTGAAAATATTTAAAACCATATTTTATGTGCAGCTCTGCCTGGACATTTTATGCTATTGCTAAATGATTTGATTTAAAGAACACAAACACATAATTCCAATTACATCTTTATTCAACCACCCTTTTAAACCATCGCGCTGCTGCGGGTGTGAGCGGCTGAGCGGCTTACGTGATGAATACCGGTGGGTTGCGTTACCAGACTCTGCTTTTACCGGTTCCTTGAAAGTTTTACAAATCACTGTTGTTTATTTCTGTCAGACTGGTGAACTAGTAAAACCTCGTTTTGGGACCGTTTCCTCCGCCGCTACTTGCTGCTACATATTCACATGCTCTGTGTTGTGGTTTGAGAGGGCAGCGCTTAGTGACGGCGTGCCGACTGTAGCAAGGAAGTAAAACTGTCTATCAAACTTTTTATCGACCCTATTTTTTCCTATCACGCCCCACGTCTATCAATCGATAGATATTGTTATCCACGCTATCTATCTTCTGATTAAGAACAGGGCTGCCCGCACTGACGCGGCTCAGGGATTACGTCACACGCAGCGCCGTGCGCAGTGCCCTAGTGCCTGTCAATCCAATGGTCCAATGAAGGTAATTTAAAAAGCAGGACATTTCCTCACTTTCTAAAAAAAACCCGGGACGCCCGGGACAGGACATGAAATACGGACATGTCCCGGGTAATACGGACGTTTGGTCACCCTACTAAAGCGGCATGTTGGCCAGTCATAATTGCCCTGGAAATATTTGATGGCTGAAACTGAGTTCCCTCCTAATTCTCCCAGCATCCACCATGGAGCATTACACACAAGTGGATTTGATAGTTTACAGCAATTAAATCTATGGTTGGTAATCCTGTTCTGAAACACTTTTGTCATACTGGATTAAATGGTCCTTCCATCCTTAAAGTAGGAAATGCATTATGTATTCACAAAAAGAGGTAAAAAAAATTGTTTTCTGTGGGAGCTGCACTCTGACGCGCTCACAATAACGGCAGACTACGTGCTCGTTCCTTCATCGTTTCTGCCTGCTGGCTCCACATGCACATTTCTACTGTTTATGTATCCTGTTAGGTTAGCGGTTAGCTTAGCGGTTAGCCGTTCATTGTAGCTCCACTGCTCTTACAGTAGACTTTGAACGTGCTCTTGCGCAGTTATTCAAAAAGAGATTTTAAAGTAATTGCCACACACCTTGTCACAATCCGTTAATCTGTTAAACACGTCTCCCCAGTGATCATTAGGGAGAGGAACGTGATGGTAGAAAATCTGAATGAAATGTTGTGGAGACTTTTATTTAAGATTTAAATTGGGTTACAGGCATCTATTGATTTGAAAGGTCCTTACGTAAACTTAAGTGTCACCAGAGCAAGAATCAGTGTCACAGGGGTTTAAATGCATATGTTCAAGTCGATCTATGATTAACGTCTGATATGGAGTGAAATCGAACATCTGAGAGGAATCATGCAGTTTGGCTGCAATTCACCACTTTACCGTCTGCGTTGCCAATTTTCCCCATATCCAAAATGAGGAATATGGGGTCAGAGATGCCATGAGGACCGAACATTTTCCCATCAAGTTTTTTTTTTTTTTAACCTATTAACCGGAAAGAAAATGTTGACAAAGTGGACAACTGCCCTGGTTGATGACAAATACAGTTCTGACTTTTCAAACCTCATTTGTTCTGTTTAAGGCTGCTGAGGTTTGGGTACTGCTCCAGCAACTATTAGGCAAATAAAAAAAAATTTAAAAAATCAATTTACACCTTGATATCAGTTCATCAAAGGTCTGAGTCAGAGACACTCTGAGACACATGAGACTTATGAACAAATAAACCCATAAACTGATAAGGTCTATGCAGTCGTGCACCTCCATATTTTTTCCACTTCCCAATCTTGACATTTTCAATTCTAACATAACTAAAAATGAAATTCCCAAGATATGAATAGTTTTCCAAGGTGCTGCATATGTCCATGGTGGAGGCCTCAGGTACAGCGCTGAACACTGTTACTGCTGTTGCACAGGTGAAATAAAAAAGCAGAGCCAGCATTCATTTCATGTTGTAGTCAAGAGTTTGGATAGCTATATTGTGGCTCAAAAACAAACATATCTGTTCCATCAGACCCATGCTAGACAGACCTAGAAAATACTAATCCTCTAGTTTAAAAACAAAAAAACTTCAGGTTAAATTTAGATCCCCATTTTTCCTCCCACACACAAGCAAAAGGAACTGATTTGATAAATTTTAATACATCAAACTGTTAAATCTGGGTCCAAAAATCCTCAGCACTGGCCAGTCCAAGTGAACTAAAGCAGTTGCCAATAAATTATTTTAGAAGATAAATGTACGATTTCAGCTTTCCTCCCTCACATCTATCAATGTGACGAAAATAAAATCATTTTCACTGTTGTAAAAGAGTGTAAAAAAATATATATATATCTCTCCATCCATGCACATCTGGAGCTACACTTCCTGGATCGTATTTCCTCTCTGTTCCGGATCAGCCACTCACGATGAGAACAATCACTTCAGTTTTTAAGATTTTTATTGTTCATTTGTCAGTGGTTTATCCTGGCCTTGGCTTCAGTTTAGCACACAGAAGGAAATAATTGCAATTATTGGCAAATCTGGGGGCAAATCACTTCAGGCAAGACCTTTTCTATGTAATGGGCAACCCTTGAAACAGGATGAACACTGGATTTCTATTGGTGTAGCTGAGCACCAAGGTTAGGTTAATCTCAATACCTGGTCTTGCAGGAGAAATGTTAGTTGCTCTCAGAATGTAATATACCACGGTGGATTTGTCATAGAATAACTGGGTGTGCAAAGAGCATCTGTTAAAAGCTACCGTGATAAATAAGATGTACATATTTTAACACTTCCCATTGGAATAATACTAAAAAGGAGGAAAGCTAATTACCTGAAAGACAGATGGGGGAAAGCATGCCAATATGTCTTGTGTTTCACAAAATGAGTGGAAAAAACAGAGGTGAAAATCTGGGTCAAATAAAAAAAAGATGTACTGCGTTCTGCGACAGGAAACTAAAATAAATGTGGATTCCAGCATCAGGTTTTGATGTGGTAGGTTTTAACACAAAAGTCATCACAACAAATACCACTTTTTCCCTTTTTTGTATTGTACTTTGTTTATTGTGCCAAAATAGGGCTGTGTCGATACTTTGTAGAGGCACTTTTCGTTGCAGTTCCATCTGCAAGTCCTTTGCCGCATATCTCTACCAGCTTTGCTCATCAAGAGGCGGAAATCTTTTCCCAATCTTATTCGCAAAAGAGCTCGAGTTCAGTCGGGATTGGATCGAGAACATCTGAGGACATCGGCTGCAAGTCTTGCCACAGATTTTCAGTTGACGGCTCTGACACAGTCACAGTCAAGTCTCTAACGTCCAGGATTGCTATAAAAATATAAAGAAAAGTATCAGCCATGTTCGGTGATGTAACGGTTTCCCACAGCGAGACAGAGTTTTGCATACTGTCCATGAAGTTTACTTTCATCTCACTTCACAGGAATACCCTTTTCCACATTTTTGCTGTTTATCTTACGTGGCTTGTGGTAAACTGGAAACAGAGTAGATTCTCCTACCTGAGCAGCTGATCTCTGCAGCTCCCCCAAAGTGTTCATTGGCTTCTTATGTTCTCATTTCCTTCCCTCTTACTTTAGGTGTACAGTCGTGTCTTGCTAGGTTTACAACTATGCCACACTTCCCATTCTTGGAGGAGGGACTGAACCGTGCCCAATGAGATGTTCATTATTTGCTTTTGTCATCTAACCTGATCCCGTTGTTCACTAATGTTCCCTAAAAAAAAAAACTTTGAGGCCGTCATGTCAAGCAGCTGCGTTTTCCTAAGATTAAATTGCGCACAAACGGACTGCATTTCCCTTGGAAGACAATTGGCTGCACTAGAGTTTAATAGGGGTTACCATTATAGTTTGAGTTTGTCTTTAACATCACATGTAAATAAATCACGCTGTGGGTTTGCAGTTTTAACGAGACAAATATGAAATTCAACGGGTATGAGAGGTTTTGCAAGGCACTTTGTGTTATACTACACACTAATCGGGTAGCCCTGCGTAGTTTTGACGCACCAGGTTTGTCCACCAGAAGAATGGAAAAGAGCAAAAAGATGGGTTATGATGAGGAGGTGCAACGGTTTTAAGGGAGCCACTGGGGGGGTGCTGGGCTCATCAGCTCAGACGGTTGAAAGGCTCTGTTTGCAGAATCTAGAATCTGTTAAAGACATTACATCACTCTCCCCTCTGCCATCAACACGTCCAAGAACATTGACACAGAATCTCTGCCACGCCAGCTCCACTGAATACCCTCACACGCTGGTTCTTAGTCCATCGGTTCATGGGTGTCACAAACATGATGGCATATAGAAAAACTGTTGGGAGTAAAATGGGTTGCAGATCAGGGAAGTCGTTCCCGACTATAAATACCCAAAGGTTCTAAGGGAGAGAGCTGACATGCATGTTTTCCCCAAAAAGAGATACTTGGGAGTTGAGTCATCCCAGGCAGAAGGAGCCATATCCTGGGCAGGCTGGACCCTCTGACCCCCTCCCTGGTGCCTCCCTGGGCTTCCTCCCTTTCCGCCTCCGTTGAACACCATGTTTCCAACGGCACTCCTGGCAGACATGTTGGATGCAGCCCGTTCTGGGAGGTCACCCTAAATTATGAGAAGAAGGCAGAATGTTGGCTCTGGTTGGACCTCGAGAGGATGTCATTGTGAAAGATTGAAGCCCGATATACCGGACGCAGCCAGAACCAGGAAGCAGACAAACAGGTGTGTGTCTGTTCCATATAAACTGCCTCCAACAAGGCTGCAGACCGATCCACAGAGACTTGACACCTAAGCAAATGTGTGTGTGTGTGTGTGGGGGGGGGGGTCCATGAGTGTGTGTGTAGCTGCAGACACACACAAACTAAACAAAGAGTACCCCTGAAAGGCTTTCTGGGTGGGCCCACCATTTGTTAAAACAACAGGAAGCTTTAGCACTATTTTAGAAATCTGATTGTTCAGAAAAATGTATTAATGGGAGCATTCATTTATAATGAAAGAAACTGGTCAAATCCTGATTCTGACGTTTACAATTTTGGAATATTTTTCATCCCTCACATATCAAAAATTCCTTGTCAGCCACTCATCACACGATCAAGTGCACGTCTAACAAACCAACCGGATGGAACTTCTGTTTGCCCAAGTAATATACCAAAACTTGCTTTTCCTTTCTATCTGGCCCCTAACGTCCTTTTCAGTTTGATTTAAAAAAAAAAAAAAAAAAATTATAAATATCCCTTATTAGTTTAACCCTGAAATGTGTCATGCATACGATTGTATCAGCAATATATTGGTTTATTTCTTTGGGTAGATGTGCAGGATTTAATGTGAAAGGAAATGTGTAAAGATAGTAGATTTTGGTTGGCAAAAAATAACCACTGTTTCAGGGATGAGAGGAGTTATAACTCCTCTACTCGGGAAATACAAACTAACATGTGTTGTCCAAAGATGGGGACATACCTAACCTGGCCAGCCAGCAGTCTGGCACTGCTCCACCTGAATCCATTTGGCGAAAGGAGGGAATTTCAGCAGAACTCTCTGAGCCGATTGGGCGAAGCGACACAGAGATTCCGCCTACCAAAGGTTGGTTTTGGCCAATCACGGAATCCAATTTTAACATAAACAGCAGACGTCATGAGAAACCACAAGGAGGTAAGCTAGTCAAGGCACTTCTTGCTGTTCTACTATCAAAGAAGAAATTGTGGATTTTTACAAAACAGATGATATAGCAGAAGCTACATGTGCGTTTGCGCTGCCATGTTTTTGTTGGACCAGCTGTGGGCTCAACCGCTCTTGCTTTCGTCGCGCCGGCATGTCCCGCCTTAACCCTCAGAAGTGCAACGTACTGGTTAAGCCGGTGTTCTCAAAGCAAATAACAACTGCCGAGACATAATCATGACTCAGATTATAAATATTTAGCAGCGGGGACCCAGGGCTGAGGAGGGAACTCACAGTGATGACCCGGTGGTGGACCCTTGGCTCCCAGGGCTCGGCAGGACTTACCCTGCAGAAGCTACCGGAAGCCCCCCTCCATGTGGGTTTACCACCTGGTGAGAGGAAAGTCAGGGTCAAATGCGATGCAGTCTGAGGGCAGGTGATGATAGAGGCCTTTGCATGCTAACGATGCATGATCTGGCATTGGGGACATGAAACTTTCTACTAAACAATGGTAAACGAGGTGAAGTCCTGGAGTTGCTATGCTGAAGTTCTGATGTTATCCAACAGAAGCGTTGTAGCAGAAGCAGACAGTTCAGTTTCAGAGAATTTAGGGAAATTCCTCTGAAGGATCTGCTGTGTGCAATCAGGGGTCTAGGCTGATACACTGATATACTGATGAATGTGTCATTATTTAGGGCAGGGTTATATGTTTTTAACCCCGCGTAACTGCTTTAAGGACTTTTAGAAACTTTGAGAAAGAGCTGCCTCTTGTTTCCGCTTAAATCAACTTCATTTCCAAGCTGAAGGACTGTTCCTTTAAGTTGTTACCCAACTCCTTAAATCCTGGCAAAGAGCTGAAACCAGCATGTCCGCAAAGAGTGTATACCTGGCTACCGGTCCTGCTGACTTTGCCGCATTTCTGCTTTGTTTACCCACTATTGTTTTTCGTCTGTCCTCGAGTCTATTCAACTCAAATTGCAATCCTCAAGAGGTTTTTTTCACTCCGTGTATGGTTCACCACGAGCATCTTCTTTTAAATATTCTGTGGTTTTCCCATTTCTCTGCAGCTTGCATTTTCTCTAGCCCTCCTTCCATCCTTCTTTTCTCCTCCTCCCTCCCTCCCTCCCTCCCTTCCTCCATCTCTCCATGTGTATACTGAGGGTGAGGGGGTTTGGGATGGTGGGAAAGCTCCATGTAGGAAGTTTTTTCCCCCTCTGCGTTAACGTGTTCACCGGCTGGACAGCACATTCTTTCCACCTTTGTCGGCCTCACGGGTCAAGCGAAACCATACCTCCTCTTCTGTTCCTCACCACCAACCCCCCCCCCCCCCCCCCCCCCCCCCCCTCTTCTAATTACACTGATCTGACTCTGCTAAGCTGTTCAAGTGGGAGCTCCATAGGTGCACTAGCGGTAGAAAGGGGTGGACCTTTTTTTTTTTTTTTTTTTTTTTTTTTTAGTTGGATCACAGTTTCCAGCCCTTGTATTTTTTAGGTTATGTCTCTTTAAAAAAAATTATCAATGAAAAACAAAAAAATGTGAGGAAATGGCTTTAAACATAAACACATGCGGCACTCCGGTAACGTGAGCGTTTCCGTCCCAGACGCTTGATTTATGCCTGCCAACTAAAACACACGACACGGGATAAAAGAGACGGATGCGGTCAGACTGGAAAGGCTGAGGAGAAGATGGGGGGGCTCCTGTTGAATGCGAGCGTCTCTCAGACATCTTTTTTCCCTTCCACTGGAAGGAACAAACGCATGCTCGCGATTCCTCTCGCAGCCGAGCCACTACCGAGACAAGGATCTGGACACTGTCTCTGTTGTCGTTGTCTTTAAACATCTGTAAAAGCCCGGGCCGCCCGGCTTGTTTGTTTTACTCCAAGGTAGGACTCCATTCTCTGCGGGGCCACCGCGGGACATGCGGCGAACAGAGACACACTGTACGACAAGACTGAAGTCAATTCCTACAGGAGTGAGTCATGGAGTGCTTACAGAGTAATTTCCCTCATTGTGGGTTTTAACAGTCTGCCACCCCCCCCGGTAATCACCAAGCACAGACACTGAGTAATACCGACTAAAGATGATCTAACAGCTGTAGTACAGATGACGTCTGATCACCCCAGCACCTTCAATCCCACCGAGAAGAACTTTTTTTTTTTCTCTTGCACAGTTTGTTAGAAAGTGGTTGAGTATCAGCGTTGAAAGACGAGTTCAAGGAATCTGACCCTGAACCCAACGTTCAGGAGCCAAAGAATCAACCCCGGGGATCTGATCGTCGCAAAGAAGTACTTAGCTGTGGCACTGAGGAGCAAAAGCGACAAGCCAAAAGGAGGGAATATTGGCGACATTTCGGATGATATTGAAAAGTGTCAAAGCCAAGAACCCAATTCCTGAGATACAGACCCATGCTATCAAACCCCTCTGCACTCTTGACACGATGCAGAGAGGCAAAGGCTGCTCTCCTGGCAACTTCCCAGCCCAGACCGCTCCATTGGAGTGCCAAAAACAGTTAGGCATGATCGGTCACGCCAGAGGGCATGTCTCCACCGCAGTCTGCAAATCTACAGTAGGTACTGGATCGTATGCACCTGTGGCCATGGAAGAGAATGGAACACCTGGATTTAAGGATTTGGACTGTTGAGTTTGTAATAATAATATAGTGCTTACTGGCACCCCGAAAGATACTGATAAAATAGATTTTAGTAAAATCATTTTACTAATGTTAACTAATGTGACCAACCCCTGCCATTCGGATTGAATGGCAGGGGTTGGTCAGAGGACTGGTCCGGCCCACACCTCTGTCCTTTGCCGTTCCAGGGGCAAGGCAAGGTGAGTTTATTCAACAAGCACTTTTCAGTAACAAGGCGATTCAAAGTGCTCTACATGAACAAAAAAAATAAATAAAAAATAGAGAGACAATGGGAAAACATTACAGAGGAAAGCACATTGCATTGGTAGGTTAACACTAGGTTAACATATAAGACGAGTTGGACCACAAACTTTAACACTTACATTTAAAGGCAACTGTAAGACGGTCTTGTGCATGCGCAGTTATTCAAAGAGGACTTGAGCATTTTTTACTTTTCCTGAACTTTAATAAAACAATTTCAAAGGCACATTTTTTCATGAAAAACACTGAAACCAATGCAACGCAAAACAAACATTACCCAAAAAAAAAAAAAATACTATGCTACATTAGAAGAGAGTGCCTCAGAGCATAGGAACTACAAAACAGACCTTGTATATTGGTATGGTACTGGAATACTTTTGTTTTCAGTGGTTGGCATTTCTACATTTGCTTCTTCTGTTTGTTTTTTGTTTTTTTTAGAAGCTTGTTCTGTTCTCCTTAACCCTTCGTCTGACCAGAAAATACAACTTTCTATTCTCGGCATTCCAAGCAAGGCGGACAGCAACAAAGAGGACACTGGTCCTTTTTGCCCTCTTGTTGTTCCTCATTTTTGGTCGTTTCGTTTCCCTGTTGCACATTTCCAAGCACATCAGAGAGTCATTTGCCTCTGGATGTTTTGTCCCAGCATCGTGTCAGTTTATACCTGCTTTGACAACTAATGATTTAGAGTAATGGTTTCTAATATATCCATAGGCTACCTGAAGGAAAAGTAGTTATGTAACTCGATTGAATGTTATGTGTCAGCAGGAGGTCGATCAGAGTTATTTTGTTTTGGTCGGGCATCATGCTGAGAGCAATAAATACTTGTCTAATTGGGGACTCAGAACCATAAACAGTGTAAATGGTGTGCAATGTAAAATCTTTTTATATATATATATATATATATATATATATATATATATATATATACACAAATTAACTTTTAGAGAGAATTTCAGCATGTTTATAATAATAACGCTCCATAAAGGGAATCAAACTGGTATGCAATGGTTAAAAATACTGGTATGAAATACAAAAAGCTAACAGCACGGACAAGAGGATAAAATACCACAATAATGTAGGTAACAATTCGGTCTCTTGAGTTCCAGAGAAGAACATCAGCTGGGATCTCGTTCCAAAGGTGGATGTAGTTAGCGTGCTCTCAGGAGCCAGAGAGGCGAGGTGTTGCACTGTAAAGATTGATTTCTGAGGTAATGTAAAGCTCTGCTGTACATATGGGCTAAACTTGAGAACACCGGGGAACGGGAGAGAGTGTGACCTAATTTGTTTTTACAAGCG
The DNA here is from genome assembly GCF_011125445.2 of Fundulus heteroclitus. Lineage (NCBI taxonomy): Eukaryota > Metazoa > Chordata > Actinopteri > Cyprinodontiformes > Fundulidae > Fundulus > Fundulus heteroclitus. The sequence continues at coordinate 23,646,461 of NC_046368.1, forward strand.
GTCCCGAACAGTGACGGGTTATGGGGTCTCTGCTGTCAAGTGAGAAGGGGATTGTTGAGAAGAAGGTTCTTGCATTTACCCAAATCTGCAGGTAATGACACAGAGCTGAGCTCCTTTTTCTCCACCTTTCTATCTTGTTGGTGTGCTTTTGCTTCTGTATAAACTACGCTCAGACATAAACTCAGTCAAGCAAACCGGCACTTCGTAGCTCGCTGGTGAATAAACGGCATCCAACGACTGACCATAACTGTTTAAAGTAAGACAAGTGAGCTGTGATTGTCGGACTGTGGGGGGGAAAAAAAGCCCTAAAATGCTAGTTTTCCTTTAAGAGTAGCTATATTGTGCTCGTGTTTATTTTTCAGAAAGAAATCAAATCCAGCCGCTACAAAAGTGCCGCTCAACACGACCAAAACAGCGGGTCAGATGTCTCCGATCAGAGGGGTCCCGCGGATCTGCGGGGGAACCGATGAAGTAAAGAAAAACAGAAGTCCCCTGAAACAGGAGAGAGGGGCGTTTATTTAAAGCTTTGCCCACGCATTCTGTTCCCTTCAAATGTGCGTTGATCGATAATGAATGCCATCTGATTTTCTGTGCCAAGTAGAAGTGGTTTTAAAGGCGATCGGCGTGCACCGCTAGGACGTTCCAGCTACTTAGCTAACATCTGTTCCACTGAACTTTTTACCTTTCTGTAAGCAGAACCATAACTTCGGAAACAAAGCAAACAATGTTGAAACTGAAATTATCTACATTTTCTATGAAGTGGGCCCCGCAGCAGCGGTGCCTTTCTCCAACGGCAGATTAAAACCGAGATGAAGTCAAGTCCCTGGCTGCCATATTGAACGTGTCATGAAGTTCAGCATGAGCTGCAACCGAACTTCAAGCGTTTGTTGTTTCTGCTGCTTTTCAAGGAGCAGAGGAGGCATCCTTGGAATAAGGCTTTTTAAGCCTCAGTGAGAATGTTTAAATGGTGTATTTTGCATCTACAGTGGCAACACTGTTGAAGGCCATGGACTTAAAATTAGCAGTCCGACTTGAGGAAGATGTTATGGACATAAGGATGTTGTTGGAAAAAATAAATTACAATAGGAAACCGTCAATCAAAACTAATTCATGAATACATTCAATTTCAGAATTTTTTGAGCAAGCCAATGCCTGTTGTGTTCATCATCATCCCTCTTGATACCATCAAGGGAATTTCAGGCATTAATATTTCAAATGATAAATATGCTCTTTAACCTAATAATATAAACATAATACATAGCAGTACGAATGAAAATAGTTGCGGTCTATACTGATAATGACAATAGGACTAGTGGTAGGGGTAGCTATTACAGCAACAACAGTATTAAAGAATATGTAAGATGATCTTAGACTTAGACTTAGACAAACTTTATTGTCATTTTGTATGCATGAAATTTTGTTTGCATACAGCTTGAGAATTTCAGTGAATTGCAGTGGATTTCAGAATAAATTAACTTTGCAGGATAATAAAGTAACTTTGCAGGAAAATAAAGTAACTTTGCAGGATAAATAAAGTAACTTTGCAGGATAAATAAAGTAACTTTGCAGGATAATAAAATAACTTTACAGGATAAATAAAGTAACTTTGCAGGATAAATAAAGTAACTTTGCAGGATAAATAAAGTAACTTTGCAGGATAATAAAATAACTTTGCAGGATAAATGAAGTAACTTTGCAGGATAAATAAAGTAACTTTGCAGGATAATAAAGTAACTTGGCAGGAAAATAAAGTAACTTTGCAGGATAAATAAAGTAACTTTGCAGGATAATAAAATAACTTTACAGGATAAATAAAGTAACTTTGCAGGATAAATAAAGTAACTTTGCAGGATAATAAAATAACTTTGCAGGATAAATGAAGAAACTTTGCAGGATAAATAAAGTAACTTTGCAGGATATAAAGTAACTTTGCAGGATAGTAAAGTAACTTTGCAGGATAAAAAGTAACTTTGCAGTAACTTGTGCTACAGTATATGATATAACTATACTATATACAGAGAGAAACTGTGGAAAAAAGATTAAAAAATATGTTGAGGTATATGCAGTCTGTAGGGCTAGATCTAAATTCATAATGCATCCTTTGCAGCTACAACTACCATCAAGCATTCATGATAATAGATAACGAGTCTTTGACATCTTTCTGGAGACATTCTGGCCTGATTTCCTGTTGCACAATTTGAAAATTCAGCCATATTGGATGGTCTCGCTGCATTCATTTGGCCAATTCCAGGTCACGCCACAGCACTGTCCACACTTCAACCAGGCTACTCTAAAATCTTTGTTTGAACCATTCAGAGATTGGCTTGCTGGTGTGATTTCAGTCATCGTCTTCCTGCAGGAACCTGTGCTTCTCGGCCAAAAACTCTAAAGGATTTTCTAGCAGCGAGCAGAATGAATGGCCCAACCAAATGGAGCATTTGTCATCCAGGTTACACAGAGCTGGCCCAGACTATTGTACCGCCACCATCGTGTCTGATCTGAGGCTGTTTTTTCTTAAATACGGTTTTATGCCAGATGTAAATGAATGCAGACCTTCCATGAAGTTACACTTTTGTCACTTGAAACCTTCCTATGAATGCCACTTTTGGCCGAGTCTTTCATCGGTTTTGAATCATTAACATTGTAGACCGCTTGTAGATCAAGGATTGAACAGAAGATCTGAAAGTAGATAATATTTAGCTTTCCAGCAACAAACACTCTGTGGGGGTCGCGTACAAAACAAATGGAGAATGTGTGAAAAAGTACCCTGTCCTCACATCTGAGTATGGTGAGAACCTGGGATGCTCATAGTCTGTTTCTCCTCCAAAACCCCCGCGGGGTCTTGTTGGAGTGCATGGCATGATGAGATATTTAAAACACTGGAACATTTTCAATGATGACCTGTTGACCTCTGCCAGAAAGCTGACAGCGGGTCATTGTTGGTTCTATCGTTGGCACAAAATCATTCCCAACACGTGACCAAACCGACAAGGAAACTGTTCCATCAGCCACCAAAATCAACATTCTTCCATGTCCGTCACAGCCCGCAAGACCTCCGCTGGAAAGAAAAACGTGACGTGAGCTTAAGAATGCATGAAAGGGGAGCCAGGAGTCTGGAAGAGGGAGAAACGGTCCCACATCCTTCTGTCCTCGTGCCCCCGACCTGCTGAAATGTCCGGCAGAAGACCAAGTGATATCCTATCGGGAGCGCACAAAGTGTTAACAGCAAGCGTGTCGATACTTTCCTGAAGCCAAGCAATTAGTTTTAATGCGTAGAGATGATCAAATCACCCCTAACTACTAATTTAGCAGTGTGCGATAAAAATCCGACGTTTGACTGTTTTTTCTTAAAGCCATCCAGAGCAAATATTGTTTTGAGCTTTTTATGAAGAAGCCCAACAACAACTGCATGTCTAATTATTTAATATTCAGGAAATCCTTTGTGCCAAACCTGATTGCATAACATCCCAAATGTTAGGAGACCACTCTGTCCTGTTCAGCTCTTGGCGTTTATCAACTCCAACTCCACAAAGGCTCTGGGTATCCCCCCCCACCCCCCCACCCCACCCCCAGCTTTAGAAAGATAGCTTTTACAGCTTGCATTCCCTCCATCTGAATGTAGCGGTGGAAAAAAAAAAAAAAAAAACGCAGGAAATGGTGGAAAGGCGAAGGCAACGTTTGAGACTCTTATTTGATTAAAAGCAGCTTTGCTGGTCCTTATTACCATGACGTTTCGAGGATAGATGAAGGCAAGTCTGACTCAAGACCACAGCTGGGAATTATTTTGTTCCTCTGTCTTTACGGATATTCGGGGTTGATTTATAAACTCACAGCTGCTTATAAACAGGGCCTACAACTCGCTCGTTGTTGGACGTGTTTTCTATATGGCTGGCTTTGTTTCGTCACCGTGAAACTATTGCTCCTTTTGTTAAGGGACTCGAAAGAGAAGAATGGTGACACGCAAAAAAAAAAAAGTGTCACATTCGCTTCACACGAGTGATCCAAAGTGTCGCTATCAGTGCCGTTCGAGGAACGTTCGAGCCAAAAGACATGAAACAGCTCAGCGTGACGCGACTGTGTAAAGCCTCTGCGGGAGCCAAGCTCAACATGAGATGTGTTCAAGCCTGCTGCACAGACTGGGTGAAATAAAAATAATAAAATAAAATAAATGCATCAGGTGGAGGATTTTGAAAAAGATAACTGTATGAAATTCTCCAACAGCCGACACGGAGGAATAAAAAGAAATATGAAAGGAGAATCCTTCACCTCCTGAGCCCAGAAACAATGTGGCGTTCTCAAGGTAATCAGACGTTACGAGAGCGTATTCGACGATTATTCAGTTGGCAACTCGCTCTCGCTCGTAGCAGTAATGGTTTCCTTGGGGAATCCTTCAACATAGGAAAGGAATTTATCACCCAGTGACTCAGATAATTTTCCACTTTTTTTTCCAGACTGAAATAAGCAGAAGCCCCGTGGGGGGGTGTGGAGGCCCACTTCTGACGGTGTCAGGGGTGGGAGCTGGATTGTTTTACCACAATAACCCCGCAGACATCCACCACAGCATCTGTGCTCCCCGGGAGAGCCTCGTCACCAGTGTGGGGTGGATGACGGTCAGAGTGAAAGAATGAGCGTATCAAAGGCTACCTCTGTGGTTGTCATAGGTCAGGCTATGGTCTGCTGCCACGACATATACCCCCACCCACCCCCCAAAAAAATGTAAAAAAGATGTTAGTGATGAGAAGACGAAGGGGAGGCGGGATCTGGAGAGGGGACACGCAGACTTGAGGGAGCAGCGACTGTGGCTTCGGTGGTAATGTATCCTGACGCAGAGTTCAGGATCAGGCTTCTGGAAAGCGCTGCCTTTGCCGCGGTCCGCTGCGCTCTGCAGGCCCTGCTGGAGAACGCAGTGCTTGGAAGGGTGGGCCATGCCACTATAGCAGGAAGAAAGAAAAGATTCACAATTCCCTGACGTTTCCCTTCACACAAATCCACAGCTGCTCTAGCCGCCGGTCCATCCGGCAAACAACAGACACCACAGTATATATATATATATATATATATATATATATATATAGCATTTTCCTGTAGCAAAGGTGGAAATGGATCAGGAAGGTCCAAACGAGAGCTCAGGCTTGAATTTTGGTAAGCAGGAAGCCTGTTGGAACAAACACCCGGCAAGCATCTCCACCCGGAACAACCTGCTTGTTCTCCTTCTAATTTGCCCTTGTGTTTTTTTTCTCCACCTTTTTAAATCCAAAGGAATGCGAATGGAATCTCACTGCCAGTTCCACCCATAGTCCTGCATTAGATTTGTGAACCGGACATTAAGAATAGCATTAAAATAGCAAAGCGTTTATTCTCATCCAGCTGCGTTAAAGCAACAATGGGAGGCTTCTGGTGGGGGGGGGGGTCTGTTCTGCCGTCACTCAAACCATCGCAGCAGGGCTGAACGGGACCAGGAAGCCACTGGAGGTGAACCGTTTCCCTCTAGCGGTGAGAATGACAAACAGCCTTTCCCGTTCACATCTGTTTTTGCACTGAATTTTCATGGGTTTTCAAACTCTTTTTTTTTTTTTCTTTTTTCTTTAAAGAGAGGCAGTCATAACGTTTTCAAATGAATTCATATAAGTATCTGTCGATTGCGTCGAACTGCTAACATCTGTCATTAAATCCACCGGGTTTTTGTTTTAATTATCAACACTGTGAGCCTTGTGTTTGACTTTGTGTTCACGTGCGTGTGCATGTATTTACTGTTAAGTAATATTCTGGCTCTAATGCTACTTAGTTTCATATATCACATTGATCTGTGCTTATAATATATTTAACTCGCCTTTTCTTTCTCAGGCCCAGACTTTTTTCTGTTGCTGATGTGTCACAGGCCCCCCTTTTCACACTGCAGTTCCCCATTCTCTCTCTCTCTCTCTCTCTCTCTCTCTCTCTCTCTCTCTCTCTCTCTCTCTCTCTCTCTCTCTCTCTCTCTCTCTCTCTCTCTCTCTCTCTCTCTCTCTCTCTCTCTCTCTCTCTCTCTCTCTCTCTCTCTCTCACTCACTCGCTCACACTTTGGCTCCAGCGTTTCCAGATGTGTGCTGGGATGATGTAATGGCAGACCGGAGGCACTGGGCTTTTTTATCCCTCCGCTCCTCTCCAGAAAACATTCTGCTCAGATTGGGGGAGCGCAAGGGGCGGAAGAGCGGAGCGTTGATAAGTTCCCAGACAACAGGGTGGATGAACAATGCCTGAATCAAGACAATCTGCCCTCTGATTAGTGGAGTGGTTTTTCTGAGTCACGGACTGCTTGTCATATACTCCAAACATGGTTATCATCCAAGGGAACTTACGGCCTCTGGGAAAAAATGTGTCTAAATGGTAAAACTCCTACATTGGTGCATGTTATATCCCATGAACTACCAGTGGTACCTGAGCATCCTGACAATCGAGCCAATCAGATTGGACGGAGAGCCTGCGTAAACCCTAATTGTCAAGTAATACCGCATATTAGTATTTTGGTCTATTTCCATTGTTTTCTTCCAGCACTGCCCTGCGCTAAATTAAATCTTAACTTTGTGTCTGACCAGCTTCCCTTACCCTGATCCAGAAGGGGTTTAACTGCCATCCTAACATGGCGAAGGGGTGGGGGGGGGGCCCATGAGGAAAAGTTAGTGTGTTGTTTCTGTTGCTAGACAACTGCAGAGCAAATAAACTGCGAGCGGAAAAAAGGGTCACGTAAACCCGAGGCTGACAGCGTGAGGCTCGTCTGAGAGCTCATGGGGGTCGTGAAACAGGGGGGATGACTGGTGAGCGATGATGTGCGCCGGTCCAGTTCTTGCTGCACGGCCACAGCTGGACACAGCCTCAGAAAAAACATCTGGAAGCGGACAACTCCTCTATTATCTTAAAAAGAAAAAAAAAAAAAAAAAAAAAGGACCTCGGTCGTCTGCGTGCATCTAAAAATTGACACTGGCGCGACGAAAGCTTTGAACGGAGGTGTTTACTGTGTTATTGTGTGTGGATTTAAATGGCAGGTACTTTGAATTCACCGACTGTCGGCTATCATGAATGCTTTCTTCCTACATTTGTCGTGCAGGGTTATTTCGGCATATTGTTAAACAGTGACCTACAAACATAAAGATCCCATGAACCCCTTCTCTGTCTTTTTATATCAAAAGTAAAAACTTTATCGTAATTTGTTGGAATCTTGTGTAATCATGGAAATCTGGATTTCCACATTTTTTACCACCACAAAGAAGAATGTCCCCTTTTATTTTTAACCCCCCCTTCATTAATTCCAGTCAAATTACAAGCCTTCCGAAGACAACTGTATTAATGTAATTAATATAAAGCCGGATGTACTGTAAAAGCCTTAGATGTTAGTTAGAGCAAATGGGCATGGCAGCATCACACTGTGGGGACGCCTAGCTTCAGCTGCTAAAGGTTGATGGGAAATGGGAGGAGCTGAATGCAAGGCAGTGAAGGAAATCTAGACACGACTGCCAAAGAACTGAGACTGGGCCAGAGATCAACTCCCCAGTGGGGAGAGTTCATTAGACTCCATTAGATTTTTTTTTTTGCACAAAATCATTCTCAGATCATGAGATTTCAGCTCATCAGTTCCGCCTACTTTGACTCCCTTTCAGAATGAGTTGTTTTATGGCTCAGTCACTTTTATACAAATAAGCTGTAGCTGATTGCCCCCCATCTCCATCCCCCCAAGTCACTGTTTACACTCACAATTTATACACGTAGAAATGGCTGCAAACACATGCACAGTGGTACAACAGTACATCTTTGACCCTGAGTCAGACCCAGAAGCTGAAGAAGTGGAGCTTCCTGTGCAAATAGCAAGAATGCAAGCAACAGTATCTGAATAGTAAGTTTCTAAATGGACCCAGGGCCATCAGTAGCTTATCGTTAGCGTTAGCTTGTGCTAAATGACAAATCATGTCCATCCATATAAAACCAGCTGCTGAAGTGAGGGCAGCTCTGCTTGGGTTTCTCGGCGAGGAGCAGTTCTCACCAATTTTTTTATTTATTTATTTTTTATTTGTTTATTTAACGACTCGTTTTCCAGGCTCCAACAAAAACTTATCTTATGGCTCACAAATGGCAGAAATTTTTTTTTAATACTTGGATTGTTTCTAGTAGAGACCAAATAGAAGCACAAAAATGAGCAAAAACTTAATTGTGCATAAAAGGACCTTTAAGCTATTAAAAGATTTCCGTCAGTTGATGTACAGGTGATGTCTGTTGTGTCACATAAAAACCCAAGGAAAAACATTTTTGAGTTGTCCTGGTTCAAGGTGTATGAATACTCTTGTATACGTTCCAGCTTGACATTTACAAAAGAGGCTAAAGCGATACGAGCTGCACGCCATCACACGGATTATCAGAAAAGAGTATTTACGCACTTTAAGTCTTTCCTTCACATGGCATCCCCAATGTGTTCTGAAGCACAATGGGGTCATCAGGTTCACCATATTAGATGATGTCAGCGTTGTGTGTGGGACATATATCCCCACTGCACATTGCTTTTTAAAAAAAAGAGACAAGTTTTAAGTTTTAACTCTGTGACCTACATAATGCAGAAATGGCAGCGGAGAACTCCTCGCAGCTAAAAAACAAGGGAAACAAAAGCTTCAGTGGGAAAAGCAGTCTGATCCATGTGTGGGGATTTAATTCATGATGTTTCACTGCAGCTGAACTTGCAAATGTCAGTACAAAAATAGAATATAGTAATAAAAAAAGTAGCTCATTAGACAGAACTAGGGCACAGATTTTTCCTTGGGAGACACTAAATATTAGGTGATGTTAGTGATAGCATTGGGAACGGCTGTAGTACATTCAGGTGTTCTAGTTCCAGTGTGTATTTTTTGTAAATGACCGACCGGCGTTTATGACGCAGAAGATGGAACATTATTGCTGCTGAATCCACCTGGCCTCCACAAGGCGATCGCTGGAGAGGAACCCATCTTCAAATCTCTCAGGATTACAGAATTGTTCTTAAAGGCCAGATTTACCAGCGCAGCATCAGACTGGTAGATGGGTCAGAGTAGATCAGTTTGGCAATTCATAGTTAATGGATAGTTAAATTCACTTTAACTATGAAGCTGAAAACCCAGGCCACCCTTATTTATATAAAAATGGCTTTTTGTGTCTGAAACTGTCTTCCTCTCATTCTATAAAAAGATTTTGTGAGGATATTAAACTCAAAGTAAATACATTTCCTGGCAGAGAAGATGTGTGATTCTCTGCTTCAGAAAATGAGAAAATCTTGACTCGCCTCATAGTTAATCTTGATCATTTTGTCACCAATACAATGAAATCAAATCCTCTAACTAAAGCTACGAACATGGAACTTCCTTATTCGCCCTTCCTACTAATAAACGATTCAGCTGGGCAAGAATTTGGTAATCTAACGCAAGAACAGGGTGAGAATCTCACACATGGCTTTGGTTTTTCTAAAATACTGGAACATGAGTTAAAGCGCTTCCCAAAGTCTGCCTTTGAACTTCAAAGCTTTTAGAGTCAAGCCGGGAGAAATCCCTTCTACGCTGGCTGTTGCATCACCCATGAGCCAGTGTGGCTCTTTTGTCATGCCTCCTTTCAGCAGTGGAATCCAAACAACATATTCTAAAAATCACCCGATTTCCTGCATCTTCCTGTACTTCAGAGCAGAAAAATGATCAAATTTACATAGGACAGAAAAAAAAAATACTGAATTACAGTCACTGATAATGCAGTACATTTTATATAACATTTTAAATATTTATATTTAGCAAAGTATTAGATAAAATCATGTTGGTTTTGAACCCATATATTTGTGTTCCTCACTGATCTTGCAGGATATGCTTTTTTTTTTTCTTTTCTTGGAGAAAATAACAAAAACAACAGCCACTGTGGTTTTACAGAGGTTTGCACTCCTATTTAACCAGCATGTGTACTTATAGCAGCGCAAAAGGCTCTGACGCATGCAGTCAGCCACCTTTCAGTATGCTATGTGCGGAAAAAGAAACAAATAGATGACATCTAATTGATCAACAATGATGTAGGCTTGTAAGCTTTTGACAGTTTATATTCATAATGCACTACTTAGATTTTATATGATTGTAGTTAAAAGTAATGAATTACTGGGTCTCATGGATTAATGGCTGGACAAAATGTTATTGCTCAAAGCTAACTCGGCTTCTTTTGCACTGCAAAAACGGATCTAAAAATAGCTAAAATGTTCTTAAAAACTGGTGTTTTTGTCCTAGATTTGAGCAGGTAAATAAGATTATCTGCCAATGGAATGAGTATTTTGACCCCTAAAATAAGATAATTAGATATCCTGCACTTGAAATAAGATGTTGGAGATGAATTGTTCCTATTTTAAGTGCAAAACTCTCATTCCATTGGCAGATAATATTATTTACCTGCTCAAATCAAGGAAAATACCCTAATTTTCAGAACATTTTACTTATTTTTAGTTCTGTTTTTGCAGTGTGCAATGTCCGCCTGAAAAGTGCGTACCAGTAAATAGGGTCATGAGAAGTTTTAATGGTTAACCTTGGAGAAATTGAAAACTTTCAACTTCTCCCAAATGATAGCAACAGCTCATGCTCATTTTTGAGCCCCGTCCCGGCTCTAAGATCAATATGTTAGCAGTTCGGCGTTATATTTGCTTGAAGTATTCGGCTTTGTGAGCTCAGGGAGGCATTTGAAATAAACTTTGTTAATCTAAATGACCTTTTTACCCTACATGTTTTAATGCTTGGCAAATATACAAAGCATTCCGCTAGCTTTGCCCTCAAAAATCTCGAAATATTTCTTCAGTTTGCTTGTACATGTATGCGGATGTATATTTGCCCGTGTCTCAGCTGCTGAAACAGCACTGGGCAAGGAAAGATAGTTTGCAGTCTGATGAAGGAACACTGCTGGCTGGTGAAGTGGAGAGAAGTTATTTTTTTCTAATCTAGTGATGAAACATCACTTCGGTCCTACAGTGGAAAATCTGTTGCAATGTTTCCTCTTCTGGTAGCCTAGCAAGGCAAGTAAATCTTGATGTTTCTGACACAGAGAGGGCTCAGCCAGACACCAGGAATACACTGGAGGAAACAAAAAGATCATTTTTTTTTCAACCTAAGTAAAGGAGAGAAAATCCTCAAGAGTAGTAGCTAACTGGTGAAAAGATTAAACGATAAGACCTAAAGTTTGTTTTTACAGTGTAAAGTTTCAGAGTGTCCTGTAACCAGGGGCTATTTTTTTTATGTCATATTAAATTATAAATTACAGATTATGATGGAATTCTGATTTACAAGCTTCTTTGTTGTGTCTTTAACAATGCACATTTAACATTGCCTGTTTATAGTTGGTGGAAATGTAAAGTTTGCAGTCCTTTAAGTGATAAATGACTCAACAATTAGATTGTACATCAATTAAACTAGAAACCTGGAATTACCACAGATTTCTATATATGAACACTGAAATCATGTAGGAGAGCAATTAGCAAAATAAACAGTAAGATAGTCACCATGGCACAAACCAGATGGCATCAAGCTAACATCCAGAAAAATAGATTCACTTCCTTGTCTTTAACTATTCCAAACTAAAATCTATTCATTATTTTGAATTAACACTTGGGAGAATGTACCTCATACATTTGGATTTACAGCTTTTGGCTACTAAAGGGCCATTTCATATCCAATTGTGTGACCCAAAACCAATGAAGATGAATCCAAATATACATTCAGTTTAGATGTAGTTACATACAATCCAGAGCCATTTACATTCTGATACAATACTGTGAAATTTAGTTGATCCTTCAGTGCCACTTGGGAAGTTATGTTGGTTGGTCTGAACAGAAGAGGAGGCCTCAGCTTTTTCACCCCTTCTTACATGTGACATTGTTTATAGGGACTGTTACTTCCATCCCAGGTGACACATGAGAATGATTTCAGGTTGATTTTACAGTAAATATCTTACTTATATCTCCCTTAATATTATGTCTTTTGGTTGACATACCCCAAAACGTTCAGAGACCTTTCGAGGACATATTCATTACATATTATATATATATATATATATATATATATATATATATATATATATATATATATATATATATATATATATATATATATATATGTATGTATGTCCATGTACAGTGAATGTCCCCCACAAAGGTTTGCCCATTGGGATCATAATAAAGAACAAAATTCAAGCCTGTTTAGATTTAACCTTTGAGGCGGCCATTTTTAATAGTCTTGGCGGGTCACTGCTGCCCCTCTGTGACCGATTTCACCATCTCTGCTTACTAGATGACTTCTACGTGGTACAGCTGCTCAGAGTCAGAGTCGGTCTGGAGGTTTGCCACAGCTGCAGTCATTGTGGCTAAGAAAAAGACCTTATGAAATCGTCCAAAGCTTACAAAGAGTGGCTGGAGCAACAGACGCTCCTTTGTGCTGCGGCGGAGGCATTTCTCGAACTCGTGTGCCGCGGTATTCCCTGTAAGTGCTCACCGTCTCTTTCCAAATGTCATTTTCCGCATCGGTAAACCTGTGTGTACGTGGGATTTATCATGGGATCGAAGAGAGGATGATGGTGCTGAATAAGCCCTCAGGTAAAAAAAAGAAAGAAAAAAAGAAATGTCACTCTGCAATTTCACTGTGTGGGTCAGAGCCACACTGTTGAAACCAAATTACAACTCAGGGTGGAGAGGTCAGCTAAGGAATGCCATTGTTAGGGTTTTCTTTTGCATATTGAATTTTTCATCGGATCTCTGTCCCAAAACCATGCAAAAAATAAATAAAAAAAGATTTCAGCAACAGTTTGGTACTAGAGGTATAAATAGGAATCTTTCCATAGCGTTTATTTACTTGAGAGCCTTTGATTTCCTTCGGTGATGTGATGCTTATAAAGACTGAGCGTGATCAGAATCTTCAGAGATAAAACTCATGTGAACACAAAGGCAACTGGGGCTGAACTTGCCACCCCCTCTTTGCTTTGGGAGCTTTCCTTCGCTCAACTTTTCCCCAACTCGGTGCCAGCACATATTCCGCCCCTGCGCCAAAGAATAAACGGGATCCATCAGAATTCTGCTGATGCCTAGAGAGGGGGGGAAAAAAAGGGAAAGAGAGAAAGGGGAAAGGAAATGAAAAAATGGAGAGCACACGGAAAGAGAAAATCCCCCAGACTGAGAAGTGTTTTATGTTCTTCGACCTACAGTTTCATGTCTTTCTCTCTAATTAGCAAAAGGTAATTAGAGAGCAGTTTGAGCTGCAGCCAGCGCTTGCAGGCAGGGAAAGTGAAACCTATCTGGCGACACACCCTCTGATCTTGTGTAAACATATAGGATAGATCAATGGCAAGCTAGCTGACCCAGCCCCAGAAGTTAACACTAGACAAATTGTTCTGGGTCTGTTCAAGAACACACGTGCAGCTAACTTTGGCCAAAGTGATTTGTCTGTATGGTGTCTTACGGTGTTCATATCCCTTTTCACATCCTGCCCAGTTACAACCACAAATCTCTGTGTTTTATTCCTTTTTTATCAAAATAATAAGGCAAGAATCCCATGCTGACACTGGGGGAGCTACAGGCTTCCACAGCTTAGGTGGAAAATCTGTTTACATAACAACTATTGGCAGAACAGATCTGGCCTTCTGGAAGAGTGGCACTAATGGAGCCACTGTTGAAAGAACTCAGTCTTGCAGATCAGTGAGTGGTGTGAGTCAGAACACGGTCCTTTCTGCTCAAAGTTGAGACGAAGTGGCTCTTTTAGCACCTAATCTGCACGGCAACAGCAACTGGTCTTTTTCGATGCCATGCTGAAGCAGCTGAAGGGTGAACCCACATGGGGATGTCAGTGATGACAAGTGTTTTTCTTCTGGGCTGGAAAAATAGGTCCAGAAATCAATTAATATTTCAGAACAAATAATTACTCCATTGTGCCAAAGACAATATTTTATCATAGATATGCCTAGAGTTGACTTTAGACTTTAGAAGCACAATATAGGACCTGTAAGATCTTTTAAGTATTAAAAATTTCTTCTTAGCTAAAACGGGTTTCAATTTAGCTTCAGATGTGAATTGCTATGAAACTGTCACAAATTCTTTAGATAGCCAGCTGTAATATCGATAAGCTATCCGCTATGAAACAGTCAGAGATTGATGCTGTTTTGGTCAGATTTCACTGGTTTTAATCCTTTAATCACGTTCTGGACTCCGCCGATACAGCGGTTGGAGGATCAACTTAGCATCGTTTGACACAAACAGCAAAGTTAAGTGAAAATAAATGCAAAAAGACACCTCGGTGTCTTCCATGATATGTGGTAATGGGAGAAGACTTTAATTACAGGGCATCAATGCCACCTGCTGTAAGGAATGTGTCTAGACAACACACATTTGTTTTTTTGTTTGTCATTTGTGCTGACAATAGACCCTTTTCACAGTGACGTCATGCAACTTCCGTTCTGCGGTGAAGCAGGGTATCTTTACTTCCGCTTTCTCCGCGAGCAGTGTTTTTACATAGGGATTTCACACAGTCCCTCACCAATCTACCCAAATTTCGTTTGGGAGACGTGCACAGACTGGCACAAAAGCTTCCGGCCACACCAGCCTCCAAACTCGACAAAGATGACAAGTTCTTTGTGGAACAATACCTTTTCGATTATGAAGGTAAGAGCTTTGTCTTCTTAGCTCTGTTGTTAGCATAGATGCTAGGATAATGGTAGCTATGCTACCAACAGGACTTTTGTCATTTATTAGTTTTCTATTTCTCCATTATATTGCTACGCTAGCTTTATTGCTATATCAGCTATTCTGTTTCACAGCTTTTAGTCAATGAGTCACACCAGGGATATAGTTGATGTATAATGTTGAGCCTTTTCATACTTTGTTTTGGAACAGTGTCAATACTGTTGGCCACTTGGTCACAGCTCTATGAATAAAAATGAGGAGCCTCATTCCCTCCCGTTTTTTTTTTTTTTTTTTTTGTGTAGTATTTTACTGAGGTTGCAGACTTTGCAGTATCCCTCAAAATTCCTCTGTGGGTTCAGTGTGTTTCTCAGTCTCGTCAGTAGATCTGGAGCCTCAATTAATAAAATAATTCTGCCCATTCCTGTTAAAACTGTGATAGTTTAGGACATCATAGACTGAGAAAGACGCCTTCAATAATGTTGCAAGCACACTGCATGCACATTAATAATCAGTTCACTATAGTATTTATGGATTATGCTGCTGTCGGGGCAAACCCCTTGTGTCCTATACTGTTATTTTTCAGGAACTGACCAAAAAAACATGGATTTTAAAAAACTTCAGACATCACACTTCATATATTTTAGTTATTTATTACATAGATACTTCATAGCAGCTCTGTCCATTTTAGCTTTTACCTGTCCTGTTTATCCTGCTGCCTTGCTCCGGTTCCCCTCTGTCTTACAGAAGAGCCTGCTGCCAAGCTCTGGTGGGTTCTCCCCTGAACTGTCAATTCTCTGCCGAGGTGTGGACCCTGCTGCCTGATCCTGGTTCCAAGAAGTCTCTCTCCGGGCCGTCAGCTCCTGCCAACACCATCAGCCTGTTCCCGTGCAGTTCTACCTCGCTGGTTACATCACCCTCCATCCCATCAAACCTTCAATAAAGACTTTCATTTTAAGTCCCTTGTGTGTGGTTCTGGGTTCATCCATAGACAAATTAGACTTAGACAACTTTATTTGTCATTATGTATGCACAGAGTGCGTACAGAACGAAATTCCGTTTGCATACAGCTTGAGAATTACAGTAAATTACAGCAGTGATTTAACAGTAAACAATTGAAATGTAAACAATGCAGGAGAAAGAGACAGTGTGCGATCACAGTGTACAGGTGAGTATTTTTAAAAACCATTTGTATGTGCAGAAATTAATTAATTTTTCAGATTAATTTCCTTTCATTAACAAATTGTTTTTGACAGCTCTAATAAAAATTTACATGGTGAGCCACTGAAATTATCTTGGGAATAGCTAAATAAACTTATAACTCAATTATCTTTAAGAAAGAAAGATGGAGTTTAATTTGTTAAAGACCACTTGCAGAAACGTAGGTCTCCTTTGAAGAGAAGTGCTGACTGCAGGCGTAAGTGCTGCTGCGAAGGATGTTAAAATTTGGCCCCTCGTCTCTTCTTATTGCCGTCACCCAATGGGCTCCAGTCTCAGCATCAGCCGGAAAGTCATGAACACTGAGATATGGAAAGTTTTTTTTGTTGTTCGAACACTGTGGGACACTGCAGTACCAGTTTCTCTGTGATTGTGCCATGCTTGGTGGATATGATGCTGCTGAGAGATGGACACAAGGGGAGAAAAAATAGATTAATTATAATACTTTTTAAAACCTTTATTTAACCAGATAAACTCCCATTGAGATTAAGATCTCTTTTTTTAAAGGTTGATCTGACTAAGGTCAGCAGCACGTGTCATTACTAATATAGTATAATAAAACAATTTCAGGCTTCTACTTAAAATATACAGTATTTTGCACAAAAACTAAAAAAAGTGCATTAATATAAGTGCAAATAATATTATGAACACAAGTACTGTCCAATAGACCCGCGGTAATTTTTTTTTGGGAATGAACAAAAAGATTCAAATGGAATAAGATCTTTTTAATTCAGTGACTGCAAATATATATAACATGTCACCATAATCAAGTAAGGGGAACAATGTAGCAGATAAATGTCTCTTTTTTTCACTCAGTGAACAAGATTTATTTCTATAATAGCAAAGCTACAGTAATAATTTTATAACATCTACATCAGATTAATGATAGGTAAAGTAAGCTAACAAGCTGCTCCATGGTAGCTTTGATCTTCATGTTACTGTCCCAATCAAAGCATCTTTATAACAGCAATGATCGCTACCAATACTAAGGAAAATAAAGATAGTCAATAAGACACGTTTAATATTGTGCTCTCAGTCTTACCTGATGAAATCACGCTGATTACTGATAGGTAAAAGTTTGGTAAAGTAAGCTAACAAGCTGCTGCCTGTTAGCTATGATCTTCATGTTACTGTCCCGATCAAAGCATCTATATAACAGCAATGATCGCTACAAATACTAAGGAAAATAAAGATAGTCAATGCGACACATTGTGGTCTCAGTCTTACCTTATGAAATCGCGCTGATTATCAGTGAAACACGTCTTCACCTCCCGAATTTTCTATGTAAAAGCATGTAGCCGGAAGTAAAGATACCCTGCTCCGCTTCAAAACGGAAGTTGAGTGACGTCATGTGAAAAGGGTCTATAGCCCCACGACCTACTATCGACATGTCCACAACCCACTTTTGGGTCAGGACCCACCGGCTGACAATGACCGGTTTAGATCAAAGGACATTAACCCGTCAGTATCGGTGCAGGCATTGTTTAAACCTACATCCAACTTAGAATAAGCGGTGAGATTTGAAAACTGACGTTTTCCGGTCTGGCAGAGCTGGTTCTTATAGGCATCGTATATCTTGCGAGGCTTAGGGACGCAGAACCATCAAGAGAACACACAGTGCTGATTTAGTACTTGAGGAAAATCCTACAGCATTGAAATCTGAACGCCAACAATTCGCCCTGCCTTGTAAATAACTTTTCCAGATGGAGGAACCAATTTAAATCAAGTCAAATGTATTTATAGAGCACAGTTCAGACTCGATGCATAAGGATAAAAGCGACCAATGAGACATATTAAAACACCAATTTCAGCAGATAAAAAGCAAGTGCTTAGCGATTTAAAACAACACAGAGAAGTGAGATCCTATAACTCTGTAATTTTAGGTTTGCTATTAAAACTAGACGCTGTAGAAACTGAGGAGTTGTGAAAGATAATTGCCGAGGATAACCGAGAGCTGATTCTGTATATAACAAGAAGACATTTACTGGAAGACGTTAAAGGCCCGTCAGGGAGATAATACACGAGCATCTCAGAAATATAGGAAGAGGCCAGACCATCTAAAGTTTTATAAACAACCATTTTAAAATCAGTTCGGTTTAACTGGAAGCCAGTGAAGAGATTTGAAGATGTGAGGGATACGCTGTGAACATTTTGTTTTTGTTAAAAGCCTAGCTGCAGGGTTTTGGATCAGCTCTAGTCCATCGAGAGACTGTTTTGATGTTCCACCAAGGAGTGCATTACGGTAATCTAATCTACTAGAAATAAAGGCCAGAATCAGCTTTTCTAAATCCAGTTGTGGCAGAAGAGATCTGACTTTGGATATGATTTTAACGTTTACAAAATGCAGACCGTCATGTCCTATTAAGGATGTGTTTCTGATCATTAAGATCACAATCTCAAATCACTTTCTTTTTTTTTAACATGGTAACAGGGTTTAAAAGAGGATAAATTAGGTTTTTTTTTAGACTATCGGGACCTACAAGAAAAATCCCAGTTTTGTCTTAATTCAACTTCAGAAAGGTTCTGGACCACCAGTATATGCCCACCATCAATAGGGCATTCTAGGAGATTATTTACAAAGTTAATGTAAGAAGAAACATATATAAAGCTGCGTGTGATTGCCCATTGCATCGGAATGATAGGAGATGTCGGGACGTAAGGAAAGAGCCAAGGGGAATTATCTAGAAAATAATCAGAACAGACACCTTATGGTGTTCCATAAGGAACAGATCCTTATGGAACAACATTAATCTTTATCAGATTCAAGGTTACCAATAGAGACCAAAAATGTTCTAGCAGTAAGATATGAAGGCCACTAATACATATACAGATAATACATAGTTCTCACGTGATGTCAAATATCTGGGCACGCTGTTGCTAACCGCCATATTAGTAAGGCAAGGCAAGGCAAATTTATTTGTATAGCACATTTCAGTACAAAGACAATGCAAAGTGCTTTACATGATTAAAATATATGAAAATAAAGGAATAAAAGCAAGTTGGAATGAAATGTAGAAACAAAATCAAACATGGGAGAATAGAAACTAAAAGCAAATATTAAAAACAGTTGAACTACAAAGCTGAACTATTGATGTTTCAGTAAAACAGTTTGACTAGAACAGACGAAGGCAATTTTAAACAAAGTGTGTTTTTAATTGTGATTTAAAAGAACTCAGGCTTTCAGCACTTTTACAGTTTTCTGGAAGTTTGTTCCAGATCAGTGGGGCATACGAACTAAATGCTGCTTCTCCATGTTTAGTTCTGGTTCTAGGTATGCAGAGTAGGCTGGAGCCAGAAGACCTTAGTGGTCTGGAGGGTTGATACACTGATAACAGGTCTGTGATGTATTTAGGTGCTAAGCCATTCGGGGATTTATAGACTAACAAAAGTATTATAAAGTCTATTCTCTGAGATACAGGGAGCCAGTGTAAGGACTTTAGAACTGGGCTGATGTGCTCTACTTTCTTAGTCTTAGTGAGGACGCGGGCAGCAGCGTTCTGGATCAGCTGCAGCTGTCTGAGTCCATCACTACACCCAGATGTCGGGCCTCATCAGTGGTTACTAACTGAAGCAACTGAGGCTTTTGATTGCTCCTTTATTTGTCTGAAAATTGTCTGAAAATTATTACTTCAGTTTTTTTATTCAGCTAAAGAAAATTTTGGCTCATCCATGCATTGATTTCTTCTAAGCATTTACCCAGTGCTTGAATGGGTTCATAGTCACTTGGTGACTATGGATGTAGAGCTGTAGATCTGTGTGTCATGATGGACAGTATTGAATGCTGCAGGTCCAATAGTACCAGCACGGTGGTTCTTCCACAGTCTGTATTTATATGGATGCTATTAAACACCTTGTTAAGGGCGGTCTCTTTACTATAGTTAGCACAGAAACCTGAGTGGAAAACGTCAAAGCGGCTGGTCGTTGTTAAGAAGGTGTTTAATTGTTGAAACACAGCTTTTTCAATAATCTTACTGATAAAGGGGAGGTTTGAGATGGGCCTGTAGTTCTGCTGAAGTAGTTTGTCCAAATTGTTCTTATAATTGCTGTTTTTAGGAACTGGGGGTAAACACCTGACAGAAGGGGACATGTTTATTGTCTGAGTCAAATCAGACGTTATGACAGGCAAAACTTTCTTAAAGAAAACTGTGGGGAGAACATCCAGGCAGCAGGAGGAGGAACTTAGCTGCTAAATTATCTCCTCTAAGCTTTTGTAGATTATTTGTCTGAATTGGGAGATTTTGTCAAGATAAGGTCCAGTTGGATATACTTTGGTTCTGAACTTGATATGGATGTACAGACTGATCCTCTAATCTTTAGGTTTTTTTCAGTGAAGTAGTTAGCAAATTCATTGCAGGCCCTGGTGGAGTGAAGTTCAAAAGCCACGGACACAGGAGGATTTGTTAACCTGTCGACTGTGGCAAATAAGGCACGAGCATTATTAATGTTTTTGTTGATGATCTCAGAGAAAAAAGATTCTCTTGCATTTTTCAGTTGTAAGTTATATCTGTAAAGTCTCTCTTCTTGGATATCATAGAGAACCTGTAGTCTAATCTTTCTCCACCAACGTTCAGCTTTTCGACACCCCCTTATTAGTCAGGATTGCTTTAGAAATGGCTGCGTAAGTACAGCTACCAAGGAGTGTTTGTTTTATTTTTATTTCTTATAAAGCCTACAATGGTGTTTCATGTTGGGTGAAAGGATGTTCCAACTGCACAGACGGTCTGACAAGGCGTAGTAAGCCAAAGTGCAAGAAAATACAAAGACCCACAAACAGAGGAGCTGAGTGCCGGACATCGGTGAATGACTGACGTCATTAACTCGCGCACTTTACACGTGCACAGGCCATTTACCATTTGCAATAGCAGTATTTAAGGACATGAGGATAAATTCCAGCTGTTAATAAGGCATTTACGATTTCAGCCACCAGGTAACCAAGGGCAAAGGTAAAGTGTAAAGTGAACTGCAAAATCACTGCATTTCTCGACAGAGTGAAACTCAATTCACAGGATTTATGAGTTTATCAACAGTGTCAAACAAACCCTTGCCGCTATCGGCATTAACAGAGATGATGTAGGAGAATTATGATACCTGGACATCTTTATTACATTGTTATAACTCAATCTGATAGTGTGGTCTTGCACTCCATCCGTTCCACTTGGAAAATAACATGCTTTAAGTTTCCTTTCTCCTTCCATTTTTCCGCAGTTTGATTATGGCATACCGGAAAATAGTTTTGCCTCAAGAGGTGCAATGCCATTCTGTGAATTCACATGAGGACAATGGATAGTTGAAAGAGAAATTTGAGACAGAATAAGAAAGAGAGCATATCTTACCGTGAATTAATTTATAGTTTCAGAATGGATATGGCTTCAAGGGTGGAAGGCAATGCTGCACAGCTGTCATTCGTCTATCCTTACCGTGGGGGAAAGCATCAGGCTGCAAGAAGCTTCAAAGTCATTTTCATTCCTAGAATGTAGAGGGTTGTGTTTTTCTCTTTCATCCAAGTATTTCTCATTTTTGTTGGTGCTGATAAACTGATATTCTTACATTGGTAAAACATCTCTGCTGAAATTGAAGGTGTGCTGATTCGTATTCATCTCACACGGTTGTTGAAATAGGTTTTTCGTTAATTTGGCTTTAGGTAATTGCCTAGCGTTCAGGATTGTGTGGTTAAAGGAGAAAGAGTAGCAGCAGGTTGTTGTCCAGAGAGAAATACAAAGACAGATCTTCTGTTCTGGAAGTAGAAAAAAATGAAACCATAAAAGTCCTCCATACTCATGTCTAACTGACAGATTGAGTCAGAAGGAATAATCTCTAGATGGTGTACTTTTCAGGGGAGGAAAAAAAAAAAAAGTTTTCTTGGTAAATTCTGTCCGCACTAGTACATAATATAAGACAAGTTTCGGTCTCCATGACTCAAACACCTAGAAGGCATGAGGTGAGGAGCTTTGATGCCTTTTGCAGACGGCGCCGCCGGGTAGCCAGCCCCCACCGAACACCAATGTCGGCTCAGACTGGACTGCATCTCCAGAGGTGTGCTTTCCTCATCAGGCGTCCAGTTCCTCTCACTCCGGGGCCAGACAGGAACTCAGCAGTCATGGAACAGACTGAAACCAGCAGGTAAGATCACAGTTGGGTAATCAGGCAAGAATCTACAGCGAACTCGTAACAAGCAACGCCAGGTCAGTGGATAGACAGGTAAAAGGTGAGCTCAGACAGCGCTGTTCAGTGATTAGTGAGGGCTGAAGACGTATTTCAAGCAAATATTTTTTCGGCCCCTATTAATTAATTAGAAAATTTAATAAATGAGCAGGTGAAGTGTCTTTTATGTACAAACAACATTCTATCACCTTACCAATCTGGCTTTAGAGAGGGGCAGTTTCCGCCATTATGAAAGTTCCCAATGATGTATTTGAAGCACTTGATGCAAAAGATTACTGTGCTGCACAATTTTTGGACCTGTCGAAAAGCTTTTGACATGCTTGACCGTAGCATAGTCTTTCAAAGGCTTTTGGGCATTAGATTCACAGATAACACCACAGCTTGGTCTTTAAATTACTTGACTGGGCGTGAACAGTGTGGAAAATCTGGTGGTCTAACATCAGGTTATTTGGACATTACAAAAGGAGTCCTCCGAGGCTCAATTTTAGGGCCCACTCTATTCACCACGTACATAAATACACCGGGACAGGGTCTCAAAGATACGGCTATGCATCTCTATGTTGATGATTCTGTGATCTGCTGTTCTAAATCCATTGATTTTTTTGTTATTCAACATCTGCAGGCGTGCTTTAACACCATTCAGTCTCATCTTTCAGAACTTGGGTTGATACCGAATGCAGGTAAAACTAAAGGTATATTATTTGCTAATAGTAAGAAGTCTAAAACTGTCACAAAACAGAGACAGGACATTGATTTTTGTATCATCCTATAAATACGCCGGCATACATATTGATGATGCTTTGACCTTTAAAGGTCATATTGAAAGTCTGTTGAAAAAGCTTAAACTCAAGCTAGGATTTTTTATTGAAGGAAGTCATGTTTCTCCTATCAGGCCCAGAAACATTTGGTGTCTGCCACCGTCATGAGTGTTTTGGACTAAAGAGGTATTGTCTATATGAAGGCCTCTGTCAGCTCTTTACGTATGCTAGATGCCGTGTATCATTGAGGGCTTAAATTTATCACAGACAGTAAAAACACTACTCAGCACTGCACCTTGTACTTGTTGATAAACTGGTCCTCACTACATATACGCAGATTACTGCACTAGTATTTGTTAATTTCTAAATCTATTCTCCATATGGTGCCACCATACTTGTCTCATTGCTTTAGAGGGAAAATAAACAATCACTTTCTTCATTCCCAGGACTAGACTTCAGTGTTCCAGCAGTTTGCACAAGGCTGGAGAAAAAGACCGTCTTCTTCTCTGGCCCCTTCAGCTGGAGCACACCTCAGCATGACCTCAAGCTGTCCAGTCTGGTCACACTTGGAGATTTCAGATTTTTATTAAAAGGACTGAAGATATGGACTACGGGAAATTGTACTTGTTTTATTTAAACATTTGTAAATATGTTACATTTGTCATGAGATTTTAAACCATATATTGGGACAATTTGCAATTGCTGTTGTAATGTTATGTTTATGTGTCTCTTGTAAATGAGACACTGAGTCTCAAGGGAGCAACCTGAATGAATAATGGATTTACAAAAAAAAAAGAAGAATGCTAATAACCCTTAGCATGGAATGCTACCTTTTTCTTGTAAAGAACATCTCATTATCTTTCCAAGAAAGGAAACTCTGCTAAGTAGACTTAAAAGCGGTAATCTGGATTATTTAAAATTTCCCTTATTAGATTGCTTACCTGTTGTAGACAGACATCAGCAGAAGGTCAACAGTGAGTCAAAGGGGTCCAATTTAAACCAAGCCAGAGCTTATAGTTTGTCTTCTGCTTTGCAATACTTGTCAAGAGACTTTATACTCTGTAGGCCATTATGGAACTCAGTTTGAACTTTTTCTAGGGTGTTTTTAATTTTTTTGTGCAGAATCTGAGTTCTCATGATCTATTTCCTCCTTGTACTGATTTTTCTGTTTTTCTTTTAGATCTTTTGATGGACTTTTTGTTTTGTTAATGTCAAACTGAGAGTCATGTTAATATTTCTTTGGATAATGTTTCTCAATTTGTATCTTCCCCTTCTAATGAATTAAATTGATCCTTTTTCATGCTTCAACTGTGTTTTTGTGGTCATTTCACATTCGTTTGTCTCTATGACTTTTCATTTATCATATTGCATCTCTTGGACTTACACCTCTTCATTTCCATTTCCTCTGCTTCCTTTCCTCTTCTGCACATTGGCCTTACTGCAGGGCCTGAACTCATGCAGACCCCTTTGTTAGTCTGAACATGCAATCAAATGTGTTGATAACGATAATGCTCCCTGCCTTTGTTATTATCATCACACTTTCAATCCTGACACAGACAAACACAACCTAAACTGAAGCCTAATGAACAATTTAATTGTAGACAATTACAACAGCTCTAGTTGATAATTTACTTTTATAACAATTCAGCTAAGTTGTGATTTCATTTGATGTGTGGAAAAAAAAAAATTGATCAGCTCATACATATTTATAGAAATCCAACCTTTTAATTGGAAGGAAAATACTCAAATATTAGTGTTTTACGTAATCCCAGAGTCACGTGTGTTGGTGTCCCGATCCTTCCTACAAAATAAATCTAACCGAAACATGCTTTTGTCAATTATACTACCTCTCTAAGTTGATCAGTGCCTAATAACTTTAAACTGGTGGCTCAAAATTATAATTTTTCTTGTGGTATAAACATGATGTGACACATTCTCTAAGCAACTCCTCAAAATGGGCAAGACAAGAGAGCATTTCATTTCAGCAAGGCATGTGTGTTTGTCTGCATTGGTCAGGAAACAGCTACAAGAACATAGCTACTTGCAATAATTATAACGCTGAAACAACTGGAACTATGTCAAACAGGGCTAGATGAGACCCTGAATCTGTTCTGTTACCGTGTGATGTGATGGAGATGGGGATGGAGCTTCCTCCCCTCATTGCAGGCAGGCGTGACTCCACAGACCTCCTTAACCCAGGCGGTAACTTTACCAGAGGCCTTCAGCTATACATCTGCACTGTCTGCTCAGACAAAGACGGAGAGGTGACTGTGGGGTCAAGTCTTTCTCATCAATTTCTCTACACCATGGTTAACCATTAAAAAACATGCAAAAGAAACAGTGGAGACTTAAACAAAAAAGATGCTGTCTGAATGGAAGCAGCACAGATTTGCCTGTTGCTGGGATGTTTTGTGGAACTATCCCCATGTTTGTGGGTTTATCTGATTTGGTTCTCTTTCAGCGGCCCCTGAAACAAAGCGCAGCTCTGAAGCATAAATGATCTCACCGAAATTTCAAGCCGTATTGATAAAGTTTAAACAGGGTCTTTTAATCAAGCTGGCCCGCGGAGCGCTGATGAAAAGCTATTCTAAGCCAACGCCTGCAAATAACGTGAATTGATGAGCAGGCTGTCCCTGCCAAAAACACCAATTAGGAGTACAGAGTGGAAGTAGTTCTGGATCATGTTTGAGAGGGAAGATCGTTTTGCCCCAGAGGATTCACTGAAGCGATTTTTTTGTGTTGTTTTGTTTTTGAGCCACTCTGAACCACTTCTGTCGGGTTTCAGGCTGCAAAGGCTCCAATGAGGCCATCTTAGTGTTGTAGGGGGGTCGTATGTTGTGCAGAATCTGTCTTCATTAGTGTGCAGGAGCTTTAGCTCGGTAACAACCAAAACAAAACAAAAAAAAAAACACTATTTATGTTTTTATAAAATGATGTGTTGCATAAAATAGTGCGTGGTAAAGTTCAGAGCAATTTGAATCCCTAATAGCATAATATAGCATTAGGTAACTTATTTTTTTGTTACAAAACAACCATGTGACAATTAGCAGAAACTGCTGTAACAACTGGTCACATCAGATTCTTACGCTTTTTCATTTCAGGTCCAAAGGTGTTTTTATAAGCCTTTCCAAAGATATAACGTCATTCTCTCAAACACAGCTTGGAGGAACAACGTGTACTTTTTCAAAACTCGTTCCCAAGTTGTTAAAAGTTTGGAGTTTTGGATGGAACATGTCTCCCCCCTGCTGGTCACCCCGTGAACTGCAGCCACGGTTTTATCATCTTAGGTAAGTCCCTGAAAACTCTTATCAAGCCAAATTCCTCTGTAATTATAACACACTTTATGAAAAACATCACAATATTTTAATAGTTTTGTTGAAATAATATTTAAACATTGTCTATAAATAAATTCATAAACCTATGCCTAGGCTAATTTATTAATTAAATGTCATTGCTGAATTGCCTTAATTTTGTAAGTGCAGCTTAACATGAGGACAATTTGTGGTTTACCTGATCTTTGTGTGCTCCTTTTAGTTCATCATAAGTCTTCATGAGAACACAGTGAAGCGTTGTCACACGCAGATAAACAGATATTTGCAGAAGCGTATTAGTGCCGCAATGACTCGCGATCGTGTTCCGACTTGCCAAGGGAATGAAAAAACAAGCACCTCGTTTCTCGTTTTCTGGCATATTTAATTGGCACATGAAATTAAACACAGTACAAAGTATTCAGTGCTCCAAAAAAACAACAAGCATGGGCCACCAAATGGAACAGAAATGAAAAAGTGCAAAAACACACCATTTGGTAGGTCTCATAAAGGAATAGGACTCCTACTAGTCAAAGCAAATAATCCGTGGTCAGACTGTCCATAGCTGAAATAGATGTTTTCCTTTTAAAACTTTTTTTATCTTCTTCTTTTTAATAAAGTCATAAATACTCTCTATTTCCATCATGTCACATCCTCTGTACAGGCAGGTGATTCTGAGGGCTAAAAGATTTGTGGTGAAGAAGATCGCTGCCGTAAATCTGCCGCTTCACTCTCGACATTAATCACAAAAATCAAAGCCAGAAAATCTTGACATGAGATGAGAGGACAAAAAAACAAAAACAAAAAAAAAATCATAATTTCGTCATTCCCTCAATCAAAAGTGACCATCGCCTTCGTATTCACCACTCCTCCACACGGGAAGCGTTTATGAAAATCTGTGCTAGATGGACACTGAACACAACGCACTGCAGTGATATTGTGTCTTGTCCGTTGTTCGAGGAGTCCCCTCTAGGCGGGATGAGTAACAGAATATTCCAACAAAAGAAAAGGAGGGGAAAAACAGCATCTCAAAGAACATCATTTTTAAAACAAAGTTAAAATCTTGTATACTATGTGCCGTTGCATGTGAGGAAAGAGGTGTAGTCTTCCAGTCTGAGAGTTAGGCATGGGCCAGTAGGAGTTTTTTTACAGTATGGTAACCATGAGTTAAAACACTACGGTATCAAGGTGTTAGCACAAAGATGCACCAAGTGGTCTACCAGCTTTTATTTTTTGTTCCTATAAAGCCCCTACCACACTATTAGGCGTCTGGCTTTCATTTCAATGGAGCACGAAGACACGACGCAGTAGGAAAACGACAATCTGGCATCCCCTTACTGCGGATGTCAAAAGCGACGCAAAGTAGTAACAAGGCTAGATGTTTCATAAAATCTCTCCTTTCCCCCATGCTTAGCCCCACATAATGTGTTTTTTTTTTATTTTTAATATGTCAGCATGCAAGCTGAGCTAGGAAGCAGCGTGACAGTGTGTATTCAGCTTCTGGGACCCTTTCTTGTTACTGTTTTTATGTGAGCGCAAACAGTCGAGTTGATCTTTTCCGTCACGTGAGGACAAACGCATCAGCATTCGCTGAGTCAGCTGTATGCTCATTATTCCCCCGAGAGAACACCAGTTAAATGGACCTTGAATCGTAGAAATAATGCGGTCTGAAAGCCGTGGCATTCCTCGATACCAGTAATCTGACCCATGCCTACAGACAGTTTCATCCTGATATATATATATATATATATATATATATATATATATATATATATATATATATATATATATATATATATATAAATTTGATCACATCTCTTTCGTCCCACCCAGGTTAAGGCTCAAATCAGGCGCTGATCTGCACATTGTCACACTTCAGTCTCAGGAAAATGTTCATCTTAGCACATTTTCACATACAGTAGAAACAGTTTTTAATCGGGTCGCCTAAACCGAGCGGAGACACTTCCCACAGGGTATTGAACTGTAAACTAGCCACAAGTCGCATCAAATTTTACAAACAAACAGTAAAAGAAATGCAAAAGACGTCTGTGGCCGATCTACGGGTGAGATCGGCCAGAAAACAACATTATGGCTTCCTAACGTCCTCGTCTGCGATTACACTTTGGAGCGCTGGGAGAAGGAGGAGAGAAAGATCACCTATTTGCGGTTAAAAAAAAAAAAACATGCTTTCTAAACAAACAACAGAAAAGAAATGTACATAAATATAAAAGACATTTTTTTTCTTTCTTTTTCTTTTTTTTTTTTTAAACCACAGGCACTGAACCCAAACAGTAGCATTCAGGTTAATTCAAACAGTGTGACCAGGCAATGAGGGTTAACTGAACAGAAAGGCTCGAGGCAGCAGCAGCAGCAGGACGGAGCCGCCAGCAGAGGGGGGGGCGAGGAGGAGGACAGGGCAAGCATGCACCACACCACACACCCCCGAGCCGTTGCAAATTGAGAGAAAAAAAACAAACAAAAAAACAATAGGGGGGGCGGGGAGCCTCGAAGCAGCCGTGGGACAGGTAGCCTGAGCTGCCAGAGGGGGCAGGAGGGAGACCAGGGGAAAGGGTGTGGTCAGAGAGAGGAGCAGACACCAGGGACAGGACAAGAATGCCATGTGGATGAGAGTGATGGGAGGAAATGGATTCCCAGCCGACCCCGGATATCTGGCCGTGACGGCGAGTGGGAGAAACCCTGAACATTGTGCGACACAAACACACAAACAAAGCAGAGAGACGAACAGCAAAGACGATTCCTTCTGCTTCGGCTTGGATGACAACCTGCAAACAGCCAGCTGACTTTTTTTATTTTTTTATCTGTTTCTCTCAAGAGTGAAGGGTGAAGGTGATGTTCTCACAGATGAGACGGGGATGATCCTTCTTCCCGGCCGTTGGCCCGTTCCCGTTTCTGACCACACGCTCTCCCAAACCGGTGAGCCTCACAAGGACCAGGGGTAGGAAGGAGAAACAAACAGAGCCTTACGCGTAAGGGGGCAGCGAGGGCAAATGGAGCGAGGATGCCAAAAAGCCTCTTCATGGCCGCAAGCAGAGTTAGTGACATTATGAAGCAGAGCTCTGCTGTAAAACAACAAGGAGCAAATTGTGTGCTGTCACCTGAGTGGGGAGTTAAACGTGGACAAGGTTATGAGAGTTAAAACTGATTTCTGTTCAGCGGAGAAATCTCGACGCCGCTGATCTTTTTTTTTCTTTTTTTTCTTTCCTTTTTGTCAAAATGTTTGTGAATTTCAGCGGCCTTCTTATCATCCATCGCTCTCTCTTAGATATTTTTTTTTTTTTTAAGATTCAGCCCGGCTTTCGCTTTTTTTCACACGGCGGGTTTTCTCCGAGGCTGCTTGCCCTGCCATTCCTCAGCCAGCCTCTCGCTTTTAGGAATCTGCATTTTGAAAGGAGAATACACACAAACAAACAAAGAAACAAACAAAACAAAAAAATGACAAAAAAAAGGAAAAAGTTAGTCTTAAAGAAAACCCAAGAAAAGCCCTAATACTTGAACATGGACAGAGGGGTTTATGGAATATGTGAAACCTGAAGAAACCGTATTGTTTAATGCATAGTGCCTAGCGAAATTATTCATACCTCTTCAGAACAGTCGTGCATTTTGTTGAGATTTTAAAGCATTATTGTGCATAATTGAGAAATTTCCTCCAGTACCCTTAAATAAAATCCAAGCATTTGCCTTCACTGCTCAGGACAATGAGCAGTGAACATACAGGCGGAGCTAGAATGGACTGGTTTAAATCAAACCACAGCCATGTGTTACGATGGCCCAGTCAAAGTACAGACCTAAATTCAAGCTATTTTGCAAAGAAGAGTGGCATAAAATGTTGATAGACCTACCCCAAAACGCTTGAAACTAATTAGAGGGGCTGTATATAAATGTAAGCCGCACGTTTCAGATTTCTGTGTTTAAAGTTTCAGGTGGTAACGTGATAAAATGCGAGAAAGGTTGAAGAGGTACGATTGATTTAACGAGGCACTGTACGTTGGTTGATCCACCGAAGGTATATTCAGAAAGCTCTAACCCTTTCAGCCTACCTAGCTGTTATCTGGCACGAATTCATGTTAGAGAGCAGCTCGGTCACAACGTGCTAAAATCAAAGCCATGACCCAACACTGACAGATGCTGCAGCATGCAACACACTTCTAATACTCTCTGGTAAAAAAAAAAAAAAAAAAAAAAAAAAGGAGTACTGCTGTATTTAAACTCAGGTAAAGTGGCACTCCATGCTTTCCCCCGTAACAAACCCTCTGATGCCGCCTAAAGCCAAACTGAGGCCCTTGTACTAATGTCAGAAACAGTCCGTCTGTCTTGTAGCCCTCAGTATTTCGTGGCAGTGAAGTGGAATGACAGAGGGTGTTGCTAGAAGACCCATGCAAGACGCCACAGAGCTCTAAAGAGCCACAATCTCAGCCCAGTCTCACCGTAGAGCTCAGAGCCGCTTATTTCTCTTTCCTCTATGCCTTTTACCAGTGGCCTGGAAAACAGATCCAGAGCAGGCCAACGACAACGTTATCAAAAAGTGAGTCGAAAAGGGTGGAAAAAGAGCAATTTAAAAGAAAGGGTTTGCTGTAAACTCGATAAATATTCTTAGAAAAGCAACCCTCGTAGGGAACAACAGTTGGTTTCACAATTACTGATGCGGTAGCATCTCTAATGTCGAAAGCATGCAACATTTTAGAGTTGATTTTCTCTTCTTTCTATCTCTAGTCAGCCTACAAAAATAACTGAAGGCATAATATCAATACAGCAGGTCTAAACAGCATTTAGTAGGATTGCACATCGAGCATATTTGTCTTTTAGGTGCAAAAAGTAACACAAAACCCCAAAAAAAAAAAAAAAAAAATATATGATTTAGACTTTCTTTGAGGTTGTGGATCAGACCCTTGATTAACATTATGTCAGTTCAAGTCCATCTCCATAACCGGACATTTAAGATGCTGATGAAAGCGTAATCAAGAGGACGCGTCTGAAATGTCTCGGTGATCATTGTCTGTAGCTGATTTGTCCCAAAGCTTTGAAGGTGCTGCGACTCATGTTGTGTGACCACTAGGTGGCGGCGCAGTGAAAAACGTAGTGCTGTGAGTCTGTCCTCAGTCTTCACACACTTTTTCCACCTGCTCATCATTTCACCAACATAAACCAAACGCTTTGCACACTTTCGCTGCGACGACTGTCACGAGGCACAGCGGACAAATCTGATTGGTCCTTGCCCCCTAGAGAGACAGGAAGTGCATCTTTCCAAGCGACAGATGACATTCTCTACCCTTCGACCCGGCCGTTTTAGCACGTGAACGGAAACGCACTGACTAAAGTAACAAAAAACCTGTCATAGGGTGAACTTGCTGAGTTAAATGTACGTCATAGCACCTTTGGCATTTGGTTCCAAATTGACCTCGATGTAGGACGTTGGGACATAGCCTTCTTCATCTTCCTTCCTCCGAACCCGTGTCCACCCGTCGCCTTTGTCCTCTTCTATGACGTACAGAAGCTCGCCCTCGGCCACAGCGATGGTGCCCTCGTTGTGACCTGCACAAGGAGGGAAAGGAACCAGAATTCAGGGAAATGTAGCTCCTTTTAAGCGCCGCTGTTTAGCGGGATCGATTCCCCCCCGAACCTCAAAACAGATTCTGAATACTTTCTTTGGAAATCGGATTTGCAGTAAAAAAAACAAAAAAAAACAAACAAAAAAAAAAAAAAACGGAAGCAACGGTGAACCTTTAGTTTAGTTGAGAAGACGGCCATAAACCAGGATTAATTAGCCCGACAAGTCCACAGAAATTCCTCTCGGTGTGCACGAGATAAGATGGAAACAAAACTGGCAGCAGCTTGCAATAAAAAAACGGCCCGACATCTTCCTGCTCAGCCATGCAAGGCGAAGCTTGTCAGAGCTAATTTAGCTAACGTCAGCGCCACATTCCTGAAGCTCTGCGAACGTTCACAGATCCATCTTTTTTGATGGAGAAAGTTGAGCTTTGAAGTTTACGGTATGCCTTTTAAATGCCGTCAGACTTTCAACAAAAGAGGAAAAAAAAGAGATTTACTGCTCGTACGCTTTGACCCGACTAATCAAAATTAGCATCTTGAATAGGTTGGAAATGGTTGGAAACATTTAAAAACCAAGTAAAGGTGTGTTGTCAAAGTAAAAGCACTGCATAAGTCCTTCTCTATGTCATCTGTTCTGGCTCCAGCCTAACTACAAATGGCACCAGCGTTTTTCTTCTGTTGCGGATGACTAAAAGCTTCTCCTTGGCTCTTCTGAATAGTTTAACACATCTTTTAACAGGAAGTCTGCCTTTCACTGACAGTGGTACCCAAACAGCTCAGGAAGAGTGAATCGTCGTCCTTTTTTATTCACATTCCTCCTCCAAACATTTGCACAGACACATCACACCTTACGCCTCCTCTAGCCAAGGAATCACACTTGCCCTCCTCCTTCAGGCTGAGACGACGTCCGCATAAAGACTGGCGTTGTACAGCGGCTAACCGCTAACGGTTAGGTGTTGACGCTCATCGGACATCTCCCACTTACACAGCGGCCACTTACCTTCAAAGGGGTACAGGGCTTTGCAGGTGCCGATAGTAGGCAGGGGGTCGTCATCGTCGAATTCCTCATCAAAGTCCGGCATGGTGGTGGGGATGGTGTTGGGGTTGACGTTGGCTTTGACCTGAGTTTCTGAATTCGGCTCCTCTGTGTAGCTGCCATCCGGGCTGCTCAGGGGCCAACACACACATTAAACATACAGTGAAAACATATGCAGTTTGCATCCGAAACAATGAGGTTTGCAAACAGCTGAGTTCAGTGTTCCCAGGACTGCTGTTTGCCTGAGTATACCATACCTCTCTCTGTCCTGTGCACAGTTGTTGCTCACCGCCGGGGTGCTCTGGGCCTCGTAAAACCCACTTCTACGGTGCGTGTCGCTCTTAGAGGGCATCCTCTCCTCCACTTCCGCTAACCAGCCCTGAAACACGCGCAGCTCTTATCACACGGTGCCGCGCACACGTACAGGCTTTCATTTCAGAGAACCAAACAGAGCAGAGCACAACAGTGAGGTGGGAGAAAAACAGTACATGGTTTTCCCTTTTCTTTTACAAATAGCAAACTGAAAAGTGTGGCATGCGTTTGTAATTAGACCCCGTTACTCAAGACTTCAGAAGCCCTTACTACAATGCGGCTCTTTTTAATTTAATCTCCACTGTATACGTGTCAGAAAACTAACGCTACAGATGACCCTGAACACATCGCCCCCACTGTAAAAAGGGTGGTGCTGAGGAGTTGTTACAGTGGGAACCAGGAGGGGGCATATTTTTACGCACTTAAAATCTCAAAAATTGATGGTGCGCCTTATATCGGATTAAAGTTGTGCTTACTGACCAATTTTATGTGGTACAATGCGCTCAAAAATTTGCCAAAATGTGTAAGTACGACTCTGGTTAGCAACAAAGCCGCTCCACTCAATGGATATTCGGAGCATTACGGTACACTGTGTCACCACCTGATCGGTTTCCTGAGCTGTCTACAAGACTGCCTGACTGTAATGTCGAAACCAGAAGTGCATTCTTGTAAGAAAGCCAGGAGTATGTGCGAGTAACAATAAATCAAGTAAGTTAATTCAGTATCAGAGTTACGTTTATTTATGTTAGAAACAGGGCGGTGTAGACCATCTACCCTGTCTTCCCAACATGGACGGATAGTATGTGTCTCTCAGGTAGTATGTGTGTAAGCGGAGTGATATTACACACTTGGGAAGAATAGTTAAAGTGCCTTATAATCGGGTGCGCCTCATGGTGTGAAAAATGTGGTACGCCAGATGATGGGAAAATAGATTAAGCTAAATCCAGGTTAATCCAGGAGAAAAACCTGTCAGAGAAACCAAAAGACTCGGGACATGGTGGGAGGTGGACCTTCCCAGCAGGGAGAAGACCCTGAACATTCAGCTTTAACTACAATAAAGGGCTTTAGATCAAGTCAGAGCCAACTACAAGATTGCTACACTCAGTTAGTCCGCCATTATTGTTTTGGAAAGAACATTACGGGGAGAGTCACAATGAGGATTTTATGCCTCAACACATCCTGTTGTCTGGCATGGCCGGCTTGTTTTTGAAAGCTTAAAGCTGAGCGGGATATTGCCGGATATGGTCGCGACCAGAAGGAGCTCAGATTTATGACTATATGTTTTGTGAAGACGGCTTCGAGTTTTGCGTTTTAAACATGGATGCTTTCTGTTCTTGAAATATTTTACCAACATGAAGCAAATTCCTGGATGTAAAAAAAAAAAAAAATTGGTGGTAGAGAAACACCCCAAAAGACATACAGCTGTACTGACTCAAGGGTGCTGTGTAAAAATGTGTGCCACATTTTTCAGGTATACATTTGTAAAATTTTTGGATAGCACTGTGCTAATTCTCTCTGTTTCACAGTTGCTGTGTGTTGGTTTGTTCCATAAGCCTCCCAAAAAGTAGTAAAGGTCCCGTTTGCACCGTGACAAAGGCTGAAACACTTGAGGGGTATGAATCCTCTTGCAAGGCGCGGCATTTATGCAACCCAGAGTATGACAACCCTTTTTACAAACAAGGCAGGAACATGTTGCCGACCCCTCCATCTGCACCAGCATCTTGTCCTAATATGGACCGGCGGCAAGCCTCTTTGGACCTAACCCAGCATTAGATGCACTTCTGAGCGCCTCATCATTAACTCCTCTGGATTTACAAACGTCGCTGCTCCGTCCAACATCAACATTCAGGAGAGTCAGGGGGAGCATCTGGCTCTGGACCAACCTCAAACTTCTGCGCTTCCGCCTGGAGCTTCTCGATGTTTTGGCCTATTTCTGCCAGCCGGGGGTCCACGCTGGCTGGGTCTCCCATCTGGGGGTTCTTCACATACACGTCTTTCATCTTGGTTAGTGCATCCCTGGGAAGAAGGGAGCAAATTGAAGTCACTGTTGCACGGCTGAGAGTTATTCCAACCAAGGATGTTTTTTGTTGTTTTTTTAGGTGAGGAAAAAATACCTCTGGTCCATCTCTTTCTGAATGTCTTTATTCAGGTCATCAATCTTGCCCTGCAGCTTCTTCCTCCTCTGCTCGGGTGGCAGATGACTGAAGTCCTCTGGTCCAGAACCCTAAGAGAGAAGAAGAGGCCGAGAAAAGGAGACAACAAGAGAAGGGGGTACATAAGATCTGTAAGAAACAAGCAGCACTGGCTGTATTTAATTGCTGATCTGATGTTTCCAGAGTAACTTTGTCTAGTTAGATGCAGTATTTCCATTTACCAAACACCAAGTAAGACAGCAGCTGTAATAAATACCGATTTTAGTTCTGCTACTGGTACGCAGCTCAGTGAAAGGAGATACTGCAGCCGCTCGTTAACACACTGCAAACTAAAGATGACGTTTGTCTGGAAAGGCTTGAGGCCTTTCACCTGTTCAGTCGCCACGTCTAGTCTAGCACTCTCTGCGAAGGTGCCTGAGATGTAATAAAGCTGTTCCTGAATCCTGTTACAGCCAGCATGCTGTGCGAGTTGCCTGGTGGGTTTGAAGCGGTGTGATTGCTCCCTGACAGGACTGAATGTTCCCGACGGAGGTTAAGGGAGTGGAAAAAAAAGGTGGTTTGATTGCTTCCCGTCTGTATTTCGCACTGCTGAGGATTGTGTCAAACCGTCCTGGACGGGTTTATTTCCTGGGGGATGTTTTACAATCTACAATATGTGGCGTGGGAAAAATATTAAAAAAAATTAAACTATATCAACCAATGGGAAATTTAGTTCAATTACATGTTGGGCTTTTTTTTTTTTTTTTTTTGGATCACAGTCAGCCTGTTTAAAATATTCTGTATTCTGTGATATTTGAATCTTCTGTGACACAAAAGTTTGGCTTTTCAGTATCTGTAAGCCACAATGAGCAAAATTATAAGAAAATAAATGCTTGATATATTTCACTCTATGTGTAATGAAACTATATAACGTTACAAGTTTCCCTTTCTGAATTGTGTGACAAACAAAATTAAACTTTTCACGATATAAGTACTTTTTTTTAGGAAGGATGAATAGAATTGTTTTAGACCAATCTGTATAAATCTGATTGAATTTGGCAATGGAAAGTGCCTTGAGATGACATGTTTCAAGAATTGAATTGAAAACATTTTATAAAAAAAAGCTCCTTTTTGCCACCTGTAAAGTACAGTATGAAGGAGGATCTAAAGGCCCTGAGAACTGTGTCAGTGTTGTAGAAAGGCCCCATAAACTCTTTGAAATAGCAGGAGAGCCTAAACGTCTGGTGAAATCTACCCAGAAACTAAAAAATGGTGATCAATGGGGCCTTTCAGCAGAATAATTATCCAAAATAGATCAGATAAAATCATCACAAAAATGGTTACCATATGTCAAAACAACCGCTAGCCTTGATTCAGCCACCAGACCAAAATCCTGAAGCGTCATAAGACTCTGTCCTATAAGCAAAGGTGGGTTGATTTTGTAAAAACTAAAAATAATAAATGATGTATGTTTTTGTTACTCAGAATAAATCTAATCAAAATAAGTATTTATTTTTTTTTTTTATCTTTCAGCATGACATCCTAACCAATAATGGCAATAACGCCAGTAACCTGCAGGACGCTGTAGTTGATTTCAATAATTACTAGCCAAAGGTCCTAAAAAAGCCTGGTTTCTGTAAGACATATTGGTTTATTATGCTTCTTTGCAATCTTTTTTTTTTTTTACAATGGGGGCAGTCTGTATTTCATTAAACATCAGGAAGCTCCTAATAATCTCCCGATCAGATAATCTGCTGTGTGCATGTATTGATCTTTTGCCCTGGTGTTCCAGTTCTCTGACTTCAGTAACGCTGCTGCCTGTGTGGACTGAAGAGGTGAAGGCCTCTTCTCTCAGACACGGCTGGGGCTACCTACACACCGGAGGTCAATCACAGCAGCTAGGTGAGCGTGGGAACCTTACCGTTTCTCCTCGTGTCACCGTGCAACACTTAACCCGACATGCAGCATAACATCGTAATATCTGTCAGCCGTCATGCAGGGACATCGTGCGTCTTCATCGGTGACAAGGCCATCAATTAGAGCTCACAAATCTTAAGGTTGTGCAGCAG
Organism: Fundulus heteroclitus; assembly: GCF_011125445.2. Taxonomy (NCBI): domain Eukaryota; kingdom Metazoa; phylum Chordata; class Actinopteri; order Cyprinodontiformes; family Fundulidae; genus Fundulus; species Fundulus heteroclitus. The sequence continues at coordinate 23,683,692 of NC_046368.1, forward strand.
ATACTATGCTATCAAATTTAGTTTGAATCTATGTGCTAATTCTATAGATGGATAGATACAGACATTTAGTGATTAGTTCTCTTTAGGACTGAATGATTGATCCGGACTCAACATGTTAGACCGATTGCTCTGAGTGAAATCAAACAACCCAAAACGTTACAGAAACTGCATTCCCTTTTCAAGTCAGCCTCAAGGAACAAGTCACATTTTTTGGGGGAAATACGTTTTCTTGTCGAAAACCAAAAATAAATAAATAAATTTAATTCTCCACTTCCATCTTGACTCCTTGGTGTCACATTTTAACACAAAAGGCCCTCGTTTGCTTCGCATGCCATTTCTGACAGCACAGAAACTAAGAACGCGGCTGCCTCGACCAGGAAGTTCAGTTTGCCGAGCTCGAATGTACATTTTGTCCATTAGCTGCTCCTATTGTGAGACTTGACCCATCAGCAAAAACAGGGGAAGTCATTAAAAGCATATTTGTGACTTTCAATGTATAATTTCCTACGCTCTGGGGCGCACAGTGCAGCAAAAACATTTCCATAGCACTTGGACCTTTTCACTTGTCATATTCCAACGACAAACTTTTATGTGAGGGACCAACAGAAAGTAATTCACTATCCAGAAGTGCAAGGGAAAGGAATTATAGTTTCAAATGTTTTCCCAGATAAAAATCTGAAAAGTGTGCTATTTATTTATCTGATATCTGCTCAGATTAATGCTCCTGCCCACTCAGGCTGGCCTTCCTGTCTTTGTAAGGGTGCGGTTGTGCCCTATTCTTCCCTTTTTCACATGATGGAGAGAAAACGATACATGAGATGCTAATATCCCCTGAACTATACATTGCTGTTTGTTCACTAATGTCCTCAGGCCTTCACATAACAGCTGGATTAAAAAGGCTGAACACTTTTAAGATTTTTATTTGTAAGGGGAAAAAAAGGGCGTGGGAATCCTGTATAATTGTAGTTCCACTTTAAAACTATGCTCTACCTTGTGTTGCTCTATGGCATAAAAGTCCAATAAAATAAATTAAAGCTTGTAGTTGTAATTAAAAAAAAGATGTATTTTAATTCTTCCACCACTTCTTCACCTCCCCATCAGTGGTGTGAGTGTTTGATAATTTGGTCGAAGGCGTTAAGATGTGACACAAAGGCCAGCAGACAAAGCGTCCCGCTGAGGAAGAAGTTGGGAATGAGAATATGACAAGAGACTCCAGTGTCTGTGTAATGAATACAAAGATAAAACCAAGTTTTACATAAAGACAAAGAAAAGGTAATTCCCCAAAAACTGTTTTATTTCATCCAGAAACAGCATCTCATTCACAGGAATACTGAAATCAAGTGGAACGTCTTCGTCAGCATGCACGCCGGACAGTTTTCTGGTGTTAGCGTCACGGAGCAGAATCCCAAAGTACTACAAAAAGTACCGGCATGCAGTGTGAGAACACGAGACAGCGCCTTCTACTTTCACTCGGATTAGTATTTGTTATGAAGATGAGACGATTTCCTCGAGACGGGGCACGGTTACAGCACAGACTAACGGGTAAAAACATAGAGTAAGTCTGATCACCTCAATGAGACTCCGGACGTGGGAATTGAGTGTGATCTGCGCCGAGGGAGACACACGTTTGGGAGAGACAGGACGAGAACACAGCCACAATGTGAACGAAAAAAAACAAACAGAACAGCACACAGATGACATAAAAATAAAAAAATTCTCAGGTTCGCGTGGCAAATTAAGCACACAGTTAACTCATAGTCGAAGCACAACAAAACATGACGGCAAAGGAAACGCTATGAACAAGTTGTTACTGGGTCGGGGGGGGGGGGGTGACATGCGTGCTTCGGTCATGCCTCTAAAGGGGGACGTGCAGTTATACGGTCATGCTTACCAGCTTGAGAGAAAGCTTCATGGGAGGGGACAGGAGAAAAAAATGACGAGGAGCAGGAGGGGAGAAAGAGACAACAGATAACAGTCAGCACCAAGTGGAACATTACAGCCATTTCTCCTCCCAAAATAAAGAAAAAAAGAAAAAAAAACGTTTTACCTTCATCATTTCATAACAATAATGATGCTGTATTGTGTCAGACTTCACCATGAGGGAAAGAGAGCAGAGCACCAATTGGCTGAAGGGTTTAGATTGACAGAAAACACCATTGTGCCATAAATAAGCGCTTTCAGAAACTGTTCCTGGTTGTGAAGCCCCTCCTCTCTTTTCCAAAGTGGTGAAGTTTAACATCCGTGACATGATGGATTAATGGAACAGCAGAGGTAAACCAGCAGGGAGGGGGAGAGGGAGAAGAAGAAGAAGAAGCCCACCTACAGCATGGAGCATGAGATCAACTTAAAGTGATGACAGACGAATGCGAACGCAGGGAAGAGAGAAGTAAACAGCGAGTGAGGGGGTTTCTTTTTACTTCTGATGCTGTGACACAGAGGGGGCAGCAGAGGGCGCCAAAAGCCAGAGTTCACATTAGCAGGTCTGTGGAGGCAGACGCTGAATGCAGACAGGCTGGAGGGACATGTTCAGACTCCCAGTTGTGGTGAGGGGAAGTCATCAAATAACACACGAGAATAATTCTAAACTTAAATAAACGAGCAAACAAAAACAGAAAGGAAGGGGCCGGCCAAAGGAACGTGTTTTTCTATATGATTGGCTTAGTGTTTTTTTTTTTTTTTAAGCAGGTATGGTGGGGCTTTGAACAAACAGGACAGAGCTGAGAGCTGGTTAACAACCATTGGCTGGTAGAGCTGGAGCAGATGACTTGTAATCCTGTTACAGGCTCACACGCTCGCCCACTGACGAGCTCCACTCTCAATAAATCAAGTCATCCACCTGGAATGGCTTGTTCTGGTCCTCGCTACACGGCCCCTGGGAACCTCACCTCAACGGCACGCCCCCCCCCCCCCACCCCCCCCAAGAGATTTCTGCATGTCCCTAATGTGTGTTGTGCACGTTATGACTAAGGTTACAAATGAAGTCATCATGGCCATAAATCTTACATTATTTTAAGGCTTTCCCAGATGGATTTAAAGTTTTCTTTTTTTTCCAAGGTGGAAAGATTCTGCAACGAAGTACTTTAATGAATTAAAAAACGTGGATGCTCAAGTTCAAATTAGCTGGGGATTTTATCTAATCAAGTAAACATTAGACACGAAGACTAAAATTATACATACAACTCCCAAAATATCTCAAAAAGGAGCCCCTTACCAAGCTGTAGATAAACCACACGCCTCTGCAGCCATGAAGGTGTGATCATTGCAGTTTCATTTATGACTATCTGAAACTCCAGCGCTTATTTAAAATGCTTGGTTTCCAGGTATAGACCCAACATTTAATGATGTCTATACATTATGGATAGGGTTGAGGTTCCAGAGACTCGTTAGCTTCGTCATTCTAAAACCGGTTTTGATGTGTGTTCGGGATCCTTGGCATGTTAGAATAATCATGTCCAACTTTCACTCATCTGACCTAAAATTAAAAGTTAGGAAGAATCCAGGAGCCAGCGAGGTGCAGGTCTATCTTAAACTGGAAGGTGCAGAAAGGCAAGTGTAACCGTGGCCATTTAAATGAGTTTGACATCAGCATGGACTACAAAGAAGTCCATGCTTTCAAATACTTTCAAGCTCAACAGTCATTTTTCACTGAGTGGGTAGGCAATTAAAACGCCAGCAGTGACTGGGGTTCTTGGCCAGAGTAACAAAGTGTACGTTTGGACAATTCAAGAAAAGACCAAATAACACCAAGCATGGTGGTGGCAGCATCATACTGAGGGTCTGCTTCCCTGTCATTGGTACGGGTGAGTTTCCCAAAATGAATGTAACGACGCCGTCAGTGGACGACTTCAGATTTCTCAACTTGTTCTCACATCCACAGCTAAACTTGGGTGTAGTAGGCATCTAAAATTAGCCCCAGCCCTAATGAAGGTCTGTGCCTCTTCATGGCACAAACTTGGATCCAGAAAGTGGATTCTACCAATTCTACCAAGAAGCGTATTTAAATAACCGGAATAACCGCCTGAAACCTGTTGATGGTATGTTGGTTCGACAACTTGCTAAGGTACCTTTATCCAAATATCCCTCAGGCTCTGTGTGTGTATTGCAGGCAGTATGTATAATTTTGACTTTGTGGATTAGAGAAAATCTCTGAGAAATTTAAACTTGGGCAATTGTAGTTCTTAAAAACCCCTGAAGTTGTTTTTGTAAGCACAACAAGACAGGAAAACAATGCAAATGCTTCTTTAAAATGTCATATTTAGTTTTATCTATGACTGCTTGTAAAGTTCTTATAAGCACGATAAATACGAATCAGTAAAGGTATCTCAGTATTGCTATTTCTTTCCTCAAATTGGGATTATATGAGCAGCCAGAGACATTATGGCCTCGCTGGAAACGTAAAACGGAAGTTTTCTGACATCAGTAAGCGGCCCTATTTCTAACAAATCTACAATAAGCCAGGATAAGTTGTATGAATTTCTAGAATAAGGACAAAAAGCTGTGGAAATTAGCATTCTTCATGGCTTGACATTAAATCCTGAAACTTTTATGTAACTAATCATCATGTAATAAATAAAATCTGAAAAGTGTGCTAAGTTCCATCTACATTAAAGCTTACTTTAAGCTGCAGACAGACACAGATATACACATATATTGTGGTTTGTGCAGACAGACAGCATCGCTGAAGTATGGGACACAGGCACACAGAAAGCCCTGGAGGGGTGAATTCTTGGCACTGCGGGCCGAGCAACAGATCCAAAGTGTGACTAACACCTTGTCCAAACATGCATCTCCACAGGACGTTTATTTAGCACACAGTGGTGATTCCCCAGCAGGACGGCAGCAGCCGCACGTCCTCGCTCCCGCAATCTCCCACATCCTCAGGTGCTTGCGACACTTTGTGAATTGACCCCTTTTTTTTTTTTTTGGCGGAGGCAGAGCGTGTGATGAGGGATGAGCTCACCGTCCTCCCGGCCCATTCGTCTCCATCCCAGCACGTCACGCAGCCATGTGATGAACACGGAGCCAGACACAGACACTAGCCTCCTCTGTGAGGTTGGTTCGCCTCGTTAAAATCGGGACCAACCGTATATCCTCACATCACAGACGAAGAGGCTACTGCCCCGCAGACACATATATAAACGTGGCGTGATACTCACTGTCTCCCGCCACAAAAACCCCGCGCGCACACTTACAACATACTGCCTTGCTTCGAAAGCATATGTGGGTTGACCCAGAGTCCTCTTCATGAGCTCTTTGTGATAAATGAGCGAGCGCGGGGACTGCTGCTGTGGTGGGCAGTCGGAGAGAGTAAAGCTCAAAGTCAGGGCAAAAACAGGATCTCATACTGACTTGTGCTGTTTAAGACGGCTCCTCAAACACAGAAGCCTGCTCCTCCTACTCCCATGACAACACACATGCAGCGACGACGGACGGACAACGGAGCTTAATGTGGAGGCTCTCCTGCAGGGGGCGCACATCCACCGTGCACAACTATCATCCACCTCCACGGTTCGCTTTGATCTCCAGTGCAACACTGTGTTCTCCCTGCAGGAAGCAGGCAGAGGAACAAAACCGCTCTTGTTGACTATCACACAGGCTTAAACACTGAACAGCACTGGGAGTAGGCTCTAAAAGTGCATCTGTCTTTATTCAATCTTTCTAAAAAAAAAAAAGGCTTCTTCGAGGTAATCTATGCAGCCAGACAGACATTGCGAATAAAAGAGAATTACTTATTTCATCTAAACATTCAAATTAATGGGACATGTACAAGGTAGCAGCCCACAAAAGTGATGAATGGATTGACAAATGATAATTGATCCCCACGTTTAAGGCAGCTTTTGCGTGGACCTACACCCTCCCATCGCTAGGCTTACCTACTGAGAGGTATCCTATCCGTACTATGAGAAAGTATTTATACCCCTTTAACTTTTTCCCCATTCTGTCCCCTCAGAACCACTCGATTTTCAGATGATGTTTAACACTTATATTGTAAATGTGCCGTTTTCTAATGGCGTGCAGCCCCTACTAAACAAACAGCCCGGCTGCAATGCATTACAGAATGGCCCAGTCAAAGTCCAGACCTAAATTCATTTGAGAATCTGGGAAGACTTGAAAACGTTGATGGCTGTAAATTCAGCAAAAGCTGGTTCTACAAAATATCTCTCAGGGCTGCAGAACACAAACACCTTTTTGTTTTTAGCTTTTTTATATATATATATATATATATATATATATATATATATATATATATATATATATATATAAAAAAACTTCACTATGTAAAGAAAGTCTCCGTTTTTCTTGGACATCACAGTGGCGTATGATGGAAAATCTCAATAGAACGAGGTGTTGATTTTAGTTGTAAGGTGACAATCTGAAAAAGTAGCTGATTCTGAGAAAAACTGAAGCGACTCATAAGTGCAAACAGGAAGTGCGCTGACATCTGTAGCTGTTGGGGAATGTCTGCGCAGACTGCCTCTGACACTGAGGTTGGTAAGGTCTCTGGCGTCCTTCAAACGTTCGTTTACAGCCTTCTTTAGGATTTTCTTTGCAGTCCATTTTTACCCCCAAACAGGTCTATAATAATAAAAATGCTGCCTGAACTCTGCATCAAACTACATACTGAAAGAAATAAGAACTAAATGAGCAACTTTGAACACTCCTAGCCTCCCCAGAATCCTTCAGCCTGCTATGAAATCTCAAAGCAAGGTCAAACTTGGATCCCTTTATCGTCTGCAACGGTAGAAAATAATGGCTGCTATTTTATCTCTGATCCTTTTTTTTAAAATCGCTCTCTTCTCGAGAGCTGTTGCAGCACTTCCGCTTTCAGAAAACGTGCGCTTCCTGCTAGATGTGTCCAGAGCCAAAAAAACCTGACACGCTTCCCTCTTCTCTGCGCTCCCTGCCATCGTTTCCTCCCCAGCGTTACCCGCAGACCGGCCCGTATTGCGCCGTGCTTCTTCTGTTGTTTTCGGGCGCCATGTTTATCGCGGCGACTCGTACGTGTGTGCGTTTCTCCCGGCGGGGTGCGCGCTGCCCTTTTTTTACAATCGCGAACACGAGCAACAAAAACATGACGATTGTTTGCCCGGAAGGAACACTGAAAGTGACCGCCTGTTCCTGAGGTCGAGGATACGACGTGGGCGGGGCGGGGGGGGGTTGGGTCGCATGACAGGAAGGTACGCTGTGACCTTCCCCAGTGACTGTCACCCAGTCTCTCCGTTACGACTGGTATTGGTACTGTAGAACAGGAACTGGTGATGACATGAACCAGGACACTGGGCTGGTGCTGATAAAGCCGCCCACCTAACAGCCTTTTTTAAACCCCCTCTCCTGTCCGCTTCTTATCGCGAGCTCGTGATCCCTGTCTTTGTGTGCTTTCTTTCCCATCGCATGCGTCAAAAAGTAGAGTAGAACAACAATGTCTCCAACATAGACTGTAGAGACCAGAGCATACATGGGGGGGGGGGGGGGGGGGAACTACTGCAGTCTCCATGCCACTGCCAGGAACCGCGCAGGCGCTTTGCATTTTTCTGTCGGGGAGGGTAAGGGGAGGTGAGAGGGTCCGTCACTGTGAGCACAGTTAATATGAAATGTGAAGGGAGGAAGGAGGGGGGGGGGGGGGACAAGATGAAGAGACCGCCGGTGAGTCAGATGAGTAACGTGGAGTTATAAATATGCACCACAGAAGCACGCAAGTGAAGCAGAGAAGAGCAGCGCCGCACGAGAGAAGCTGAGAGGCCTGTTGGACTGATTGCTTTGGCTAATTATTCCACCTGAGCTCTTTTGATACAATTTTAAAAGTTGTTTTTTTAACTTTCTCCCATCTAGGACTGCAGTGCTTTGCAAATATAGTCAAACCCGTTGAGCTTTTTTCCACAGGTCACACACATCACGACCCTGAACGACCACATCCAGTGTTTTACAGGGATTTTATGCTACTGGGCAACACGGGTTGGGGTATAATTGAGAATCAGGAGATAGAGGATACATCTGCATTAATCTTCTCGTCGGCTCTGTTCAGCTGGATGACCAACATCATGGGGTCCATCATGTTGGTGGTACGCTAAAGGCGAAGTTTTCCAACTAACAGCCAAAGTTCAGGGGTATTACAGTAAAGCGGCTGATTACAAAATAATATCACAGCCTTTATATTTTCATTTGCGAGTGCTTTGGGGAAAAAATGTCTTTTAACTTCAGAATTAAAACTCAGTACAAACAAATGAATGGAAGGAAGATGGGCTTTAAAAATTGGAGTGTCCTGATAAAGGATTGATATTTATTTTTCCACTTAATTCAATTTAATTGTACTACCTGTAACATTAATGTGTGGAAGGACTGCTAATTGAGTATTGGAGAAGGAGTAGGTTTAAATAAGCTGTGTGTATCTATTATATGTTACCCACTGTTAATATGGAAACGGGGTAGGCACAAGTAAACTTTTTGCTTCTGCCTATTCCTTTTGGGCATCATTAAAAATATTTTGTCGGCTATGATGATAATAATAATAATAAATGATCTATGACTGTTTTTTCTTGGTCTATTACAAAAACTTCTAATAAAATACATTGAATTTTAAGGTTGTAATGCATTAAAATGCGGGAAAGTTCGACGGGTTTGAATATTTTACAAGGTACAGTTGCGATGATCGCTTTTAGGCCTCATGCCTATAATTTTTTTTTTTACATAGGTCGACTTTTACATTGCTTTGCTCGTACAGTGCTGCAGGTGCAGAGCTACGGTACAGGTGTGGACACACACATACACACACACACACACATACACAGTACACATGCACAAAGCTTGCTGGACACACACTTACCCCTCGCCTCAGGCTCCGGAGGCAGTGCATTTTGGGTTTGGAGGCCATGAAGTCGTTGAGGCGGTGGGAGAGGGGCTCCTTGTGCTGCTTGGGAGACTGGGGGTCGTTGGGAACAGCAGAGGGTGAGGGCAGGGATGAGGCTGGGGGGGCAGGTGGGGGCTGACGGGGGGACGTTAACAGGGACATAAGCTACCAGTGTGAGAGGGAGCCATTTTGGAAAGGAGGAAGGAAGAAAAACATGGAAGAAGAAGAAGAAGAAGAAGAGGGGGGCGAGAATCCAACATAAAAAAGACAAAGTAGGAAAAGGAGGAGGGAACACAAAACGAAATAAATAAGCCTCCTACAAATATTAACAAAATAAAACACACAACGGAAAAGACAACCAAAGGAATGCCAAACCTAGTGTATGAGTGCTCATGTTGTCGGAAAACAAAAGAACAGTTACACATGTAAAACAAAGAGACACAAAACCCAGTCAAAAAGAGCAAAACAAGCAGCGTGAGTCCAGGGTACAAAATGTTAAAGCAAGCAGCTGCAACAAAG